>NC_051176.1:121026080-121199679 GCF_013339695.2 Rhipicephalus sanguineus
GCGGGCCCAATGGGAAATATGGACGCCCGAGAGCAGCATGTGGAGTCGTTGGCACAATGTCCTAGAGGGACGTCTGCACGACTAGCATACACATACTGAAAGAAATAATGCACACTGTACACACTTCTTTCTCAGGGTATACATGTGTACAGACGGCCTCTAGCACAATGTGCCAACGACGCCATAGGCTGCTCTCGGGCGTCCACTTCCCATTGGGCCCGCCAAGCAAGCTCACATTGTAACGCGAATTCATTACTCGTCGCCCTGACATCAACGTGACAAGACTTTCGACCACTCACGAGCCACTGACATACATCTGCATCTGGCCGTTGCCTGTGACGAGTGTCAGCTGCAAGGGCTACCACGTGCTTTGCGGCGAAGTGGCAACAAATGAAATGCACTGCGCGTTCGGAGGGCCAAATTCAAAAATTATTTTCTTCCTTAAAAGAAAAAAATGATTGATAAGACTTTTTTCATTACTTAACGATGAAGTCTTTTATCAAACGCCGCATGACGAGGATTTTTACTTTGACCGCATCAGTATGAAAAATATGGTCAAACATGCAACAAATCGTACATTTTCTCTAATTTCACAATTTTTTCGGAAAGATCTGAAGTCTATTTTACCCCTAAACATTTCTGTACTAAAATACACTTTCCTGGAAATCAGGCTATTATAATATTGGTTAGGGTGAGTTCCAGATAGCTCAAGAAAAATTCACGAACTTTGAAGATTTTGTAGTTTTTGAAGCTACGTAGCTGGTAGTGAAACACAAAAATTCGGAAATAATGAATGGGACAACTAACAGAACCTCTGCGATAGCGCAAGCGCAGTTTAGAAGCTCAACACACAAAAGTAGATTTTATACACATTTTTCTATTAGGTACAGTTTAATAAATAGAAGCGAAATTCGAGGGGGTGCCAGGACCGTCAAAAATTTTTTCGAGCAAGAATGTTTTGCCACAATACTCCATGTGGCACAGGAAAAAGGCACAAATTTTATCAGCAAAAGCTGCGATGTGCGAGCGCCACGTCTGGGACACTTGGCATGGAATGACCCTTAAATATAAGAGCTACAGAAAGATCACGAAGGTCCTGATACTGTAGGAAGGCATTTGACACACGACGTACGTTTTAGCACTATGCTAATGCTAAAACGTACGTCGTGTGTCAAGTACCTTATATATATAAGGTATGATATATATAAATAATTATATTTAGCGGTGTAGGGAAGTTCTGTACAGACTGAAATACAGCGAGAACACTTACTGTCAGAATGAGTGAGTATGAAAAGCAATAGTTTCGCTACATCGTCATTATTCGTCAAATGCGGCAATATACTAGACCTGGCATAAACATTAGCATAGCCAGCAGTCAGTTTTTATGAAAGGAATCAATGGCCAGCCATCAAGCACTTCTTTGCGACATCCATTACTTATTTTATGTGGCAATACAGCGCAAAACATGCAACATGTGTAGTTCTCATGTAGTACAGGATTCTCATGTAGTCATCTGAGATACAGGACCCCAATAGGTGACACAGCTTGCGTGCATGAGCTTGGCAGTGTCGTGTTCCAGACCATGTCAGGGTCAGGTGGCATTCTGGCGAAAAGGACAGCAGGTTGCACTGATTCGGAGACCACTCACGGCAGACCTTAAGCGTGGCTATTCCGAATTCTTGGCCACGTCTTGACTACCTCGAGACCGAAGTTTCCAAGGAGGCTTCCTGGTCAAATGCAGGTGTAGAGCTTCAATGTGCAGTCTTGAAGCAACCTGAAATAGTCAAGTGCACAAAAATCAACACATGATGACAGACCGATCGATCCCTTTTTAATCTGACAAGGGCAGCGCTCACACACCAGATTCCATGAAGTGTCATGGCATGAACAAACCAGGGATACTCATTAACTTTGCTGTACTTTGAGGGTCTGTTACTCCCTTAGCCAGCTGCAACTGTTTCCGCTGCAGACCCTCCGCTACAATTAGAACGGATGTTTTTTTAGAGAACGCATATTTCTGATCCAAAATTGTATAATAGTCACGCTCAAGATGTTTTCGCGCCACACACTCTATGTCAAGAAGGAAATAGTTTGCTGCAACTAAAATGGCAATGAAGAGATTAATTAACCAAAAACTCATTAATTACTTTTAATTCCTGACCTGGAGGTAGTTGTTATATTAGAAAGTTGTATCGCGTGCCAATTTATGGCATACACATTTTTTTTAATCGCGAAAGTTACACGTAATTCGTGATATTCATCCTTGAATTTCAAGGACGAAATCGAAACTGATAGCGCCTGACGTGCAGGAAACGTCGCTTCTCTGTTACGTAAGCTCGGAGCTACACGTGAAAAGAAGTTGATGATAGTTTAATGAAGGTGGGCCGAAGCAGAATGTGATCAGGAAATCTGCAAGCATTCAGAAATACACAAGTAAACAGCTTATTATTTGGGTGCGATGTGTGGTACTTATCTGTAAACATAGAAAGAAAGGTTGATATTACTGCCGTTTCGGATGCGCGCAACTCGAAAGAGACAAATGAGCACCAAACGCCACATGCAAAGGTTAAGGCGCATCCGCTGACAGCAAGTAGATGACTTGCCAGTTTTCACGAAAGGTACGACCACGACGCGCTTCATTCAAATTTCGGTCACTTCCCTTGCGCGGCAGCTCCGGTTCTAACGTTAACAGAAAAAACGGTTTTCTGTGTGCCGGACACGATCAGTTTGATTAGCCCTTAAAATTTCACAATAAATATCTCGAGTTACGAAACTTCATGATTCTGAAAAATGGGTATACCATAAAGCGGCACGCACTAACAAATTTCTAATATAAACAACTGCCCTCAAGTCATAAATAAAATTAGTTAACGGGTTTTGTTAATTAGTCCGTCAACACATTTTTGTTGCGGCAGAATATTTCCGCCTCGAACTAGAGTACTACTGGAGCGTGACTGTCATAGAGAGTTTTTTTTATAAAAGTATGTACTGTCTGAAAAAAAATCACCCTGTATAGCATGGCAGCAGTATATTTAATAATAATAATAATTGTTGGGGTTTGACGTCCCAAAACCACGATAAGATTATGAGAGACGCTGTAGTGGAGGGCTTCGGAAGTTTCGACCACCTGGAGTTCTTTAACGTGCACCTAAATCTAAGCACACGGGTCTAAACCATTTTTCGCCTCCATCGAAAATGCGGCCGCGGCGGCCAGGATTCGATCCCGCAACCTGCGGGTCAGCAGTAGAGCACCATAACCACTAGACTAGCAGTATTTAACGAAGACCTGTAGGTCGCGGGATCGAGTCCCGGCCTCGGCGGCTGCATTTTCGTGGAGGCGAAAATGTTTGAGGCCCGTGTACTTAGATTTAGCTGCACGTAAAGAACCCCAGGTAGTCGAAATTTCCAGAGCCCTCTACTACGGCGTCTCTCAATCATATCGTGGTTTTGGGATGTTAAACGCCAAATGTTATTATTAGTTTAACGAAGAAAACGGCAAAATGTGTATACAGCTACACGAAATATGGCGAATGTACGACAAGACTAGGCTTGCCTTCACTGCCTTCTTTCTGTCGCATCATTGTGAGCGTGCCCTTCTAGTGCCTGGCTTCAGAACAGCTGCACGAAGGTGCAGCTATTCTAAAGGCCTAATGTGCCATTTTTTTCTTCAGATCTATATCAACAGGCAAAGGTCTCGTTTTTCCGTTTGTCTGGAAGGACAACCCACCAGCCAGCGTTGACCAGTATAGAGGGTTGGGAGCAAACTCGGGCAAACTGTGCAGCACAAACATCACCTCAAACCTCAAACAATCGAGGTGATGAGAAGCGGTCAAACAAAAAGGAACAGTGCTGAAGTGACTTATATACATATTAAAAACAACAGCTGATTATGGCACGAAATTGGGACAATTAAGGTGCATTGTAAAAGAATGTCAAATGAGGTACCCTGCTGTAAAAAGTGCTAAATATTCATTGCAGACTATGGCGAATAGAATTCAAATAGGATACAGCGAGTGTTTCGAGGTATAATGACGAAGTAATAATTGCTAGAGATTTATGAGCGAAAAGCACAATGCGATTAAGCGGTTCTACATAGTGGGAGATCACGGATTAATTTCAACTACCTGGAGTTCTTCAACGTGCACAAATCAGAGGGCATGGGAGTTTCTGTATCTCGCCCCCTTCTAAATGCAGCTGCCGGGGTCAGGAATAGAACCCGCGTCCTTGGGCTTCGCAGCGTAACGCTTCCAAGTCCATTTTAAAGGATTTTTGTCCACTGCCCACAACATCACTGTAGACTGTATCTTTGTGTTGAAAATAATAACGAACTGAACCACGGCTGGTATAACAAAGGCATCCAATATCCACGCAACACAGCGTTTGAGCAGTATGTTACTGCCATTATTACTAGCCGGTGTTGTGTTTACTATTAGGTACTAGCACCACACCACATTAGACAAAGCAAGTATCACAGGAGGATGAGGTTATGCTTGTATGCAGTTTGTGGACAAAAAAAAAAAAAAACTACAACTTTGAAGAACTCACATTTACCTTTGTTGCATGATAATTTTTAGCATCATAAGATCAAGTCACCACTGTTTCAATTAAATGAAACCGTGCTACAAAAGCTATTGCATCAAAGTTTTATAGCAGTTACGCACGCACGCACGCACGCACGCGCACACACACACACACACACACCACACACACACACACACACACACACACACACACACACAAGCAAGCAAACACGGCGAGAAGTTCGAATATGCAGCGAATAAATACGTATTAAACGTGTTTCAACGTCTGGGTAGCAAAGGAAAGAAACACTAAATTCTAGAGTTTCACGAGCCAAAATCATGATCTGGATATCAGGCATGTTCGGGCCGGGTGCATTAGATTGATTTTGATCAGCTGATCTTACTTACCCTTCAAATATATATCGGTGCAACGTTGCTCTACGTGTCACCACACTCGACTTGCAACCGAGATTTCAACTCGCAGTTTCATGTTTTTCTGGCATGTATGGAATAAGGAAACACGATATTGGCGCGCACCACTCCGTTTTACCCGCTACTGGATAGTCCAGTGCGGTTTTCGTCGTTGCCAAGCCATTGAACACGATAGCAAAATCCGTGCAACTGGAACATCAGAAAGACAAGTGGCAAAGCTACGTGTGAAGCGAATAAAAGAGTTGTAGGCAGAAGCCGGCAGAACTCACCTGAAATCTATAACGACCGTAGGAGCGTCGTCCACAGGCTTCGTCTGTCGGTGCCACTGGGATCCGTCATGCGCTGCCATCTTGCTCAGGCAAGTTCACGACGAAACGAAGCTTACTGCAGGGACTTCTCCGTCCGGAGGCTGCTTTTCCCAAACACTGAGTGACACTGCTTCAGCCAGTCACGGCAAGCGTGAGCCGACGACACGATACTACGCCACGAATGCATAGCACGGAAGGAAAGTCACGCAAAACGATCAGCCAGACACGGCAAGAGCGAGCCGACGATACGATACTACGCCACGAATGCATAGCACGAAGAAAGTCACGCAAAACAATCACTTGCAATCACGCCTGACGACACAGATTATTCTGGCGGACTAAAGAACGACCACAACGAGACGGATCACGAACAATGCCGTCGAACGACGCCAAAATGGCTGTCTCGTATTGATGGCTTCGGCTTTGGATTAAAGTAGCCTCCACGAACGCCTAAATGGTTTCGGTTTTGTTTTGGTGCTATAGAACACACATCCATGCATAGTTAAAGCTCTATTGAATAACATCAGGGTGGAGGAGGCGAAGCGTGCCCTGTGTGTGTCTGTAAGGGCTGTACGGTGGGAGGGGGCGCAGGTGAACGTGCATCCCCTGCTCTAGGGGCTAGGGAGAGTGCGGTGAGGCCGTGTGTGCGTGCCTAGCTGTGCTCAACGTTTGCTGAGCGATTTGGTGGCCCGCGCGGATTATCGTGAAGATATAGTTTAGCTGTGGCGGGCAGAAATGATGACCACGCGCGCTATAATTCTGATAGTATTGTCGCTCTTTAGGAGACGCGGTAAAGCGTCGCCTTGATAACCGGTCTGCGCGGTTATCATGCCAGCTTTGCGGCACATGTTTTTACGGCCGTCGAGTTAGATGTGTTCCCGATCGCCAGTGCGTTCAACACCATGCACGTCCATTTCACTAATAAATGTATGTTTTCTGCCATACATGCTGTCGTAGGAATCTACAAACCTCGCTTGCAAACGTGCGAAGATTCGCAAATTTGTCAGCGCTGTCATTGTTAAACGTTGTCATAACTCTGAATGTTTCGCTTGGGGCAAGATTTTTTAAGAACCCTGTTTACTTGTAGACGTTTTCGAAGCGCCGTTTCAGCAATATCGTAACTGAAGCCATAACACAATACGTGCGTAATTCCACATTTTACGAATCTATGTTATATATTCTCAACCAAAATGTTTCGGTATACCACAAGCCAAAGCAGCGAACTGTATCTTGGTCGCAGCCAGTGAAGCTTTCTTTTTAAAAAAAACCCACCCTGTATATGCAGAACCATCACTGACTCCCTTGGAGCAAGGGAGTCATCTATTTCATTCAGGAGCGTCGACCAGAGCATTGTGACTCCCCTTAGAAAAAAAGGTGGTCATCGGCTGCCACAAAGAGAGTCAAGCAGGCGTGACTCCCTTTTGACTCTCTTTTTTTTAAGAGTGCGCCTTGTTCGTCTTTGAGGCAGATGACGTCATTCATGTCATGACATCTAGTTCCCTATATATCGCATGTTTGTCATGCATGTAAAATCTGGTATGTACAACGCATGACCTGTAATTTATGTTCGTCGCGCACCGATGTCATGCCATACCAAATTTGGTATACATCCAGTCATTAAAACGGCCGGAAGCGCACAAAGACAGTGTAATGTAAACCATGCCAGCCGTACATGTCATGCATGCCATGGTTTTCACGTTACCACCTGTCATCCATGACCGTCATACAGCCATCTCGCGCTATACCAATGAAACGAGCCGGCCCATCGTCGCCCGGGGGGCGCATGCAATAATATTGTTATGATGAAAGATGTTTATTTGAAGATGGGCTGATGGGCAAAAGGGGCTGAATGGCTGCCGCCTGGCACCGATACACTCGCAAGCCAAGCGCTCTTCGTCCTCCTCTTCTTTTCGTCCTGCCGGTCGCGTTAGCGTAGCACTCCTCCCTCCACAGACGAAGCCCGCCGGGCGAGTAACGGCTACGTGAACGCGCAGTCGCGCGGACGACAGCGCTTTAGGCGCGCGACGTGAACAAGTTGCGTCTGCCGAGAACGGTAGCCGTGGTTTAGGAGACGAGCTATCGAGTACGTGAGGTCACTGAGGCGATCGACGATGACGAAGGGGCCGGTGTAACGTGCCAGAAACTTTTGACACAGGCCACGCTTGCGAAGCGGCGTCCAGAGCCAAACTATGTCGCCTTTGTCGTAAGATACGTCCTTGTGCCGTGAATCGTAGGTGATCGTAGGTGCCAGCGTACGAAGCTGAGCTACACGCCGTGCCTCCTCTGCGCGGCAGAGAGTCTGGGCAATGGAAAGGTCCACATGAGTATGAAATGGCAGAATGGTGTCAAGGAAGTGTCGAGGTGGTCGAACGTAAAGATAGAAGGGGCTGTAGGTAGTGGCTTCATGCCTCGCCGTGTTGTAGGCGTACGTAATAAAGGGGAGGATGTCATTCCAATTCTTATGCCTTGAATTGACGTACATAGAAATCATATTGGTGAGCGTTCTGTTCATGCGCTCGACGAGACCATTTGTCTGCGGGTGATAAGGGGTCGCGTGGCGAAATCGACAATCACAGAGACGCAAGAGTTCTTCGACCACGTCGGCAACGAACTGGCGTCCACGATCACTCACAATAATGCGAGGTGGTCCATGGCGAAGTATGACTGTAGACAGGAGGAAACTCGAAACATCGATTGCTGTGGCTGTTGGTATTGCTGCGGTCTCCGCATAACGCGCCAGGTGGTCAACACAAACGATGACCCAACGGTTGTTGTTTGATGAGCGCGGGAAAGGGCCGACAAGATCCACTCCGACCATTTCGAAAGGTGTTGAGGGTGGTGTCAAAGGGTGAAGGAGTCCGACCAGGGCAGTGTTCGGGCGCTTGAATTGTTGGCATTTGTCACAACTGGCCACATACTTTTCTATAGTCCTTCTCATTCTAGGCCAGTAGAATCGACCTTGAACGCGGTGATACGTTTTGGCGAAACCCATGTGTCCAGCGGTCCCGTCATCGTGCATAGCACGGAGCACGTCTCGTCGCAACTTTGTGGGGACCACTAATAGTAAGCGTGCACCATCAGCCGCGTAATTCTTTTTATAGAGCAGGTCATCTTGCATAACAAAGCCATTGTTATTTGTCGGCTGAGCAGCTGAGTCGAAAAGGGCATCCAAGTGCCGGTCGTCACGCTGTTCTTTCCTGAAGGTGGCGAGGTCGGGAAAACGTGTATCGTCAATGGCGGCTAGGAATTCATCAAAATTGTCGGCGTCACAAGCAGTTGTGGGTAGCGGGAGCCGCGAAAGACAGTCGGCGTCGGCATGCTGGCGGCCACTCTTGTAACGGACCGTAAAGTCAAATTCCTGCAAGCGTAGCGCCCACCGAGCAAGGCGACTAGACGGGTCACGGAGACCAACTAACCAACATAGCGAATGATGATCGGTAACAATCGTGAAGCGATGGCCGTAGAGATACGGGCGGAACTTCTGGACAGCAAAAACTACAGCGAGACACTCTTGCTCCGTTACGGTGTAATTCTGTTCGGCCTTGCTCAACGAACGGCTGGCGTACGCAATGGCATGCTCGGCGTCACCAAAACGCTGGATGAGGACGGCACCGAGGCCAATTCCACTTGCGTCGGTGTGCACTTCCGTTGTGGCAGAAGGGTCAAAATGGTGGAGTATGGGTCCGGAAGAGAGCAGGAACTTTAGCTGCCGAAACGAAGAGTCGCAATCCGTTGTCCAGGTGAAAGGCGTGTCCTTGCGTAGCAATGAGGTCAGAGGGTACGCAGTTTCGGCAAAATTGGGCACAAAACGTCGAAAGTACGAGCAAAGACCTAAGAAGCTTCTTAACTCGCGTTGCGACTGCGGTTGCTTAAAATTGCTCACTGCGGCAACCTTCTGTGGGTCTGGCCGTACGCCGTGCTTGTCCACTAGATGTCCGAGTACTAGCGCCTCTCGTTGGCCAAACTGGCATTTCTTTGAGTTGAGGGTAAGGGCAGCCTGTTCGAGGCACGTCAAAACAACGTCAAGTCGCTGGTTGTGTTCTGCAAAAGTGCGACTGAAAATTACGACGTCATCTAGATAGCATAAACAAATCTCCCATTTTAGGCCACGCAGAACCGTGTCCATGAACCTTTCGAACGTCGCGGGCGCGTTGCACAAACCAAACGGCATAACGTTGAATTCAAACAAGCCGTCTGGTGTCACAAAAGCTGTTTTCTCTTTGTCAGTGGAATGCATCGGTATTTGCCAATAGCCCGATCGGAGGTCCACAGATGAAAAGTAGGACGCCGAGTGGAGACAGTCAATGACGTCGTCGATACGGGGGAGCGGATACACATCCTTTTTCGTCACGGAATTTAGGCGCCGGTAGTCGACGCAAAACCTCCAGGATCCGTCTTTCTTTCTCACAAGTATGACCGGTGCAGCCCAAGGGCTAGAAGAATCTTGAATGACGCCCTTGGCCAGCATGTCATCCACCAGGTCAGCGATAACCTTACGCTCCGACGCGGACACGCGGTAAGGCTTCTGCCTTATTGGATGCGCTAACCCGGTGTCGATCCTGTGACGAGCCCGTGTGTTGGGAATGCGCACTTCCTTAGCTTCCTGGCTGAAATCAAACAGCGATGCATGCTTCCTGAGGACACTGACCAGCACTTGACGCTACTCGGAGGTCAGTGACTTGTTAACCATATTCAGGAAAAGTGATGAGTCTTGAGGAACACCAGGGCTAATATCAGTTGCTCGGGCTTCTTCGTGCGATGTGTCATTATTTAAAGCTGCTATATCGATGCTGGTATCCACTTCAAACGATGCAAGCCTCATACCCTTGGGTAGCACAACAGACTCGTCAGATACATTTGACACCCAAAGTGTGGTTGTTCCGCGGGCCAAAGAGATGACGCATCGAGGTATGAACGCACTTTTCTTCGTTATGATCGAAGACACCGGTTCGGCAATAGCAGCAAGTGCATCAATGTCACCACTATCAGCAGCTACTCGAACTCTGGATACGGAATGTGCTGGGAGGACGATATCTTCAAGGACGGCGAGGGTGCGCGAATAGGTAGAAGGTCGGTCGGCAAGAGGGGGCAGGAAGAGCTCGCCGGTCCCACAGTCAAGCGTGGCACCGCACTGCTGTAAGAAGTCGAGGCCAAGAATTACATCATGTGTAGACTGAGCAAGAACTGCAAATTCGGCTTGATATAACTTGTCGGAGAAATAAACGTTCACTGTGCACACACCAAGGGGTCGGAGCAATTGTCCACTTACAGCACGAAATGTGTTAGCGTTGTCCCAGTGAAACATTACTTTACGACCGAGTTTGGTTTTGAAATCCAGACTGATGACAGATACACTCGCTCCCGTGTCTACTAAGGCTGACGTAGCAACATTGTCCACTAAAACACTAATCTTGTTGCGATGCATGGTGACTGGCGGAGGCATAGGGGAAAGTGGCTCAAGATGACCGGCGACCTCACCTCCATCGGTCGCGCCGCCTAGTTTCCCGGCGGTGGGGACGTGAGACGTCGTAGAGGAGATGGAGACCTGTGTTGCCTTCCAGGCGGTGGCGTCAAGCTCCGCACGGAAGCTGGCGAGTCGCTGCGGTAATTCAGCCGATAGGGCGTCCTGCTATCAGGGCCGGGAGGCCAGTTGGCTCTGTCACCAGGGTGATTGTTGCGCCGATAGAAAGTGCGTGGTCGCTCAGTTGATGGGGCTGACATGCGGCGTCGCTGAGGACAAAATCGGGCGACGTGGCCGCGGACGCCACATTGGAAGCAAATGGGGCGCTCACGAGACATGCTGAAATTGCCAGCGGGAGGATACATGGCGCGGCCGTCCCACGTTTGAGAAACTGCAGATGGGCCGCGTACGAAGCCGTCGTGGCCCTCGTAACCGAGATGGGCGTTCACTGCAGAGCTTGGTACCATTGGACGCGGTGCGAAGTTGTATGCATCAACGGAAGCAGCGTTGATGGACGTCACATTCGGATCGCACGAAGGAAGAGGCTCCCGAGCCCGAGGAGACGGAACAGACGCCGCTTCACGTCGGTCGAGCTCTTCCCGCACCACTTGGCGGATAATTGACGCGAGGTCAGACGGGGCTGGAGCGACGTCAACGCTGGCGACAGTCGTTACGTTGGCCAAGCGGCCGAACTTCGGTGTGATGCGCCGAGCTCTCAAGGCTTCAAATGTGCGGCAGTGAAGGATGACGTTACTCACGGACTCTAGATTCTCCTTCGCGATGAGGTACTGATAGACGTCCTCTGCAATTCCTTTCAGAAGGTGACCCACTTTGTCCTCTTCGGCCATCCGAGGGTCCAGGACCTTGCACAACTTGAGCACTTCCTCAATGTACGTTGTGCAGGTTTCCCCAGGAACCTGAGCGCGTTGCATCAGCGTTTGCTCGGCACGCTTCTTTTTGGCCGCTGGATCTCCGAAGCACTTCCTAATCTCGTCGACGAACTTCGGCCACGTTGTCAAGCTCTCCTCGTGGTTTTCATACCACACAGACGCGGTTCCCTTAAGGTAGAGGCCGACATTGGTAAGCTGACCGGTGGCATTCCAACCA
This sequence comes from Rhipicephalus sanguineus, assembly GCF_013339695.2. Lineage (NCBI taxonomy): Eukaryota > Metazoa > Arthropoda > Arachnida > Ixodida > Ixodidae > Rhipicephalus > Rhipicephalus sanguineus. The sequence goes on from NC_051176.1 coordinate 121,037,909, forward strand.
TTGAACCGACTTGCCCGTTGGTAGAAGCTCAGCCAAGCGTCCACATCCTCACCGGCTTTTCCTGCGAAGGTTCGTGGCTCGATGTAGGGTTGCCATGGGTGACCTGAGGCGGCCGGTGTCGGGAGACCGGAAGCGGGTGCCAGATGCTCGTTGTCCGTTTCGGAATCCATCTCTGGCGGCAGACCAGCAATTCGTCTACTTCGGCGAATCACGACGTACTGCGTCTCTTCAGTCGGTGCGTCGTCGTTCGTAGGGAGCGCCGTTATCGTACCCAGCACCTCCCACCAAACTGTTATGATGAAAGATGTTTATTTGAAGATGGGCTGATGGGCAAAAGGGGCTGAATGGCTGCCGCCTGGCACCGATACACTCGCAAGCCAAGCGCTCTTCGTCCTCCTCTTCTTTTCGTCCTGCCTGTCGCGTTAGCGTAGCAATATTATCCTGCGTGCGAGACCTGCCGTCGATTGCTGCTCAGAGAGGAGGCACCCCGCCCGCCTTGAAAGAGCATGAAGGGACGCGGCGGCGAAGGGGGATGTGTCGCGCGAGCAGCAACTGTGAATTTAGATTATAAGCGCGCGGTCGCGTTCGCTGGCACGCGCACTATCTCGGCAGGCATCAGCAGAGGGCTCGTATACCCTACTACGTGCTGTGCTCTCAACGCGAAGAGAAAAGACTTTTGGCTTGTACGTATAGTTTTTAACGTTTCTGTGCTACCGGAATACCGGTTTGCGTTTACCGTGTTACCGGAACGCATGTTTTAGAAAAGTTTTAGCTCCCATCCGTAAACGTATATACCTTTACGCTTGCGCAAACCACTATATTCTAATAACTGCGTTTAACTGTATTTAATCTAGATAATATTGAATTACCGCTGCGGCAAAATCATGAGAGGTTTTTAGCGTGTATCGTATCCCGGTATACTCAAAGGGGTGTAGGAATATTGGGTGATAATGATGAAACTGTGGCTTCCCCTTTTCACCGCCCCTTTGTAAAGGGGACGCTCATAGCATCCATCCGCCCGTCCAGGCATGGTACATGCGCCGCCGTTAAAAATTACCCGAAGAAAGCCTAGCACTCGGTAACGCGGCGTCGTATTTTTCATCGTTCTTGTGGTTTTTATTGTTCGAGGGTCATGGAATTTTGAGGTGTGAGGATAATGCCTTATAAAAGGAAGAAGAAAACTGGACGTTGTTACTTCGTTCCTGGCTGCAACTCTGGGCAACTCTGGGTCGACAGAAAGGAAGTCTTTGTTCCGAGTACCGGCGTGAAAGTTATTTTAGAAGTAAGCTCGTGTGATGAGAAGTCAGCACAATGCGAGAAGCATTTCGACGCGAGGCACGTGGAAGGGAACTACGTTGGGCTAGTTGGTATTGCGTAGGCTGAAGTGAACGACAGCGCGTACAACGTGGTCTGTTGTACGTTTTTAGATGCGAAGCAGCTTATGGCGGAGTTCAATCCGGTGGTGATGGTCTGCGGCGTGACCACCCTTACTGCGCATGCGCATCCTCCTCCCCCTCCTCTCCACTCCTACGCTCCATCACTTTCGCGCGCCTCATTCTCTCCTGTGCAACGCAGCGATGAGCACCCTCCTACGCTCCCCCCCTCTCGCGCGCCTCATTCTCTCCTGCGCAACGCCGCGATAAGCGCCAGCGCATGCGCGTCCCCTCCCCTTCTCTCTCCTCTCCTACGCTGCCCCCCTCTCGCCCGCCTGTCGACCGCGTTCCCCGCTCGCCCTGTGAGAATTAACGGCCAGGCTAGAGGGAAGACACGACGTGCGTAGCGTTACTCTTCGCGTTCCACGACGCTTTGAATGGGTGGATGCAGCTTACGGCGCGGGACTTCGCCCCAGCTTAAAACCTGGCGAGCCAGCTCCTAAAAAAATTACACTATCTCCCGCTCAAGCGAACCATCTCCCCGCTGCTTCGCATCCCCACATGGTTCCCTTTAGTGGGAGATGGTGTAATTTTTTATTGCTTAACTCGGGTGCATTTCTCTTTAAAAGGGGTCAACCGTAAGGAGGAAGAAAAGAAAGCCAAGTGTGCTAAGACCTGTGTTGTGGAGATAGCCTTTTATTGTGCAGTTCAAATAAACTTAATTCGTGTACGAATGTGTTTTCTTTTCAACTAATAAATCTTTCAACCTGCCGACAAAACGTAGACATGACGTTTTGACCAGCAGCCATTGGCGTAAATCGCGGGGGGGGGGGGGAGAGGAGGTCAGAGGGGTCCTGAACTCTCTTGTGTTCCGGATGGGAGGGACACCCCTTGCAAGTGTCCCCACTTGTGATTTATATATCAAACATCATATATTTGAATTGCTTGACAGTTAAGCATAGCGCGTTCAACTTTTTTTTGACGGCTGTTTATTTTTAATGTGTAGCTGTGATGAGTACCCCTCAGCTGTGTCAGACTATTGAAATTGCAATAACCGCTCGACCGGTTCAAAGAAGGCTGAATAGAGCAATGCAATTACTTGAGTTGGAACCCCATGCTCGTTTTAAAGGGGTCATGAAGCACCCCTTGGGCTTGTTGAGAAAACACATCCTGCGGAAAGCTGACACGGCAATGAACTGCTCTGCAAAACATTACAGTCGTGCGCGCCGCGTAAAGGCCACAAGCGGAGCGCGAAGTTGCCGTTTCCTCAGGCGCCCTCTTTTCAAACAGAGGCCGGGTCTCACTCTCGTCGTAGGGCGGGGCGTCTGCACGTTGACGTCGCGGATCTGCCAGTTTACGTCGCAAGAGATATAGCATGCTTATTGGCCGATAGCCGGATGAGATGCGCTTCTTGCCACGGGGTGCCGCCACTTGCCCGCGCCGCACTCCTCAGTCTGCTAAATTTACACGGTAGCCGCACTCGCGCATGCGAATCACAGCGGGAAAGCGATCGCGTTTCATGACGCGCGCTGACGTAACTTCTTACCCCCATGCCATCCCTCCCTGCCTAGCTTCCAGTGCGCTCGTCAGCACGAGAAAAGAGAGAAAGCGCTGAGAGCGTACGCGAAACCCCCGTAACTCCGCTGATTCTCGACGGATTCGAGAAATTTTTGCGGCAATCAATTCGGGAGGCAGTAAACTCCGATACTAAGGTCATTAGATCATTACTTGGAAAAGTGGTTCATGACCCCTTTAAAATTTTTATTTCGAAGCGTGATTTTAATTCCTATAAAAATAAAATACAAGCCATACTTATAAAAAGAAAATAACCGCCATGGCTAGATGCGTGTCCCCCCTTGTGATTTTTCTTGATTTACGCCACTGCCAGTAGCTATTGAAGAAAAATGGGTCCAAGTACGAGAGCAGGCAATTTTTTAGGTATGTTGCCACATTTTTAGAAATCTTTTTAGATTTTGAAGTGATTGTTTTGTGTTTGCCTTAGGGAGGGCAGTTTAAAAGGACTCTGCAAGTGTGTAGGGTAAAAAGAACGGAAGGTAATTATAATGTAATTACCAATATTACCCATAATACAGCCATCGCGCCAATAGTCATAACTACCAATCGAACCTTACAAACAGAGAATGGCTTGGCAGCATTATAGCTGTGTACGTAGGCTCAACATCAAAACTTATTCATCGTTTTCAATGAGTCAAGTTCATTGCACAGGCACAGACAAATGTCTAAGCAAGACGCATGGTAAGTTTCATGGGAAAATATTGATCTGTTCAATAGCTATGAGCTTTTCGCAACAAAAATCTACTGACAATCAAGTTTTGAGAAAAACAAGAATTAAATTTCTCAAACATGCCATTTTCAATTTGAATGTAGTCACAAGAAAATGGCCATAACTTTCGAACAGAACCAAATAGAGGTGTAATTTTTTGCGAACCACAATTCTGAACGTCCGCACATTTTTAGCACATCAGAAGTAAAAATGCACTTAACAAAACAAAAACATCATTTAAAGGGTCATAACATACATTAGCAATGTGAACAAGCACTAAAATGACTTGAATAAGTTGCAGTGATACATAATTGCAATTGGTAAAACAGCAGGATGCCAAGAGAAAAAAAAAATCCTCGGTGCTTAAAAGTGGCGTGCGCGAAATGCCGCGAGCAATATTACTCTGGCGCGCGCAGTGCTATTCGGTATGCAGCCTGCTACCGTGATAAGGCATACAAACCCTGTTTTTCAAATGAGGAGAGGAAGTCTACCCTTTATTAGTGCAATCGCTGAGGGAAAAAGAAGACGATTAACGCTGCAAAGTGTTGCACGCAAAAAATAGCGCGAGCCATGTTCGTCTGACGTAAGCGGAGCTGCGCTGTACGTCGTCTGCTCAACGCCACGATGGATGGATGGATGTCCCCTTTATAACGGGGCTATGACAAGTGTGACACCAGACTCTTCAAAAAAAAAAATCCTTTTGTTTTAATGTTGGCCTAATGCCTGTATACTTTCATTAAATCTATCTTACTACAGAAAAAACACGTAAATTCACAGCCCAGTTCTCTGCCCTTCACAGCAGAATGTCCTTATTTTTCCCACTATTTATTTTTGTCCTTTATCTCTAATTTTCTGCCACCAATACTCTAACCGTCTCTTATTTCAATCGCGGGTGTGTTCAGCTTTCCATTGTTGTTTCTTAAAACCCAAGGCTTCATGTAGGTTCGTGCCCAAACGTACACCTGGGTGGATATCTCCACATTCAATCAGAGCACGCTCCGCCGTTTCCTTATCTTCCCCACAGTATGTGCATTGTTCTTCTTTACTGAATCTCACTTTATAACTACGCGTTCTAAGGCATGCCGATCTCGCTTTAAACAGGAAAGCGCTTCCCCTTGAATTATCGTAAAATGCCTCCCTCATTTCTCTTTTGCCCTTTCGGTAGTTACTCAGAGCAGGTTTCTTCTCCATAGCTGCCGTCCACTTAATCCTCTCCGCCTCTCTGACTTTTCGCTTAACGCTCTGTGTTGCCACATCGCTTACACTACCAGCCGTATATCTACTAGTGAGCCTCCTAGTTCTTTTTCTCCACTGTGTGTCCACACTCTTCCTATACAAATAAGGGAACACCTTCTCTGCCCATCTACTCTCTTTCATATTCCTTAGCCTCTCTTTGAACCTTATTTGGCTCTGAGCTTCCCTCGCCTCAAAACTTGCCCATCCCACATCGCCCTTTACAGCCTCATTTGTCGTCTTCCCGTGAGCACCCAACGCAAGGCGTCCCACAGTCCTTTGACGTACCTCTGATTGCACCTCCGACCTCATGCACACCAATGAGTTCCCAGAAGTAAGCCCCGGAACCATTACACCTTTCCACAGACCCCGAAGCACCTCGTAACTATTGTATCTCCACAACGCTCTGTGCTTCATTACTGCAGCATCCCTCTTTCCTTTTGCTGCCGAGGCTCTTTCCTGTACCTCCATGTACTTGTCACCCTCATTTATCCATACTCCGAGGTACTTGTATTCGTTTACCCCTCTGTATTTCTTGGCCCTGTATTGACACCACCTGGTCACAGGGATCATTGAATATCATCAATCCACATTTTGTTACGCTAAATCCTAGTCCGAGAGCTTCACCTTCCCTTCCGCACATATCCGCCAGTCTTTCCAGTCTTCCGCACATGTCTTTCCGGCATGACTGAGAAGTAATCATCACCGGCTATCTGGCTATCTGCAGGAGCAGATAGCCAAATCGCTAAAAGACGAGTAGAGAGGGATTCCTCCTATTGGCCGGGTCGAATTGCGTAGAGCCAATTTCTCCCCTGGCAGTGACCCACTGGCGTAGACAGGCGTGCGTGTGTGTGTGTGTGTGTGTGTGCACGCACACATACAAACGCATGCATGAACATATATAAAGTATAGTTGTCCCCCCGTCCCCCTCCCCCCTGAAAAAGATTTCTGTCTACGCTACTGCAGTGAACACCTTAAAAAGTAATCATTCTAAAGAGACAGGGCGTGCAAACACGGACACAAGAAAGAAGTCAGGACACCACAAGCGCCGACTAACAACTGAAGAGACGCACAACGGCGGCGTTTGTGGTGTATTGACTTCTTTCTTGTGTCCGTGTTTGCACGCCCTGTCTCTTTAGAATGAATACTTACCAACTAGCTCAGCTCTCTGTTATTTTAAAAAGTAAATTACAAACAAAACAAAAGCTGCGTGTACATCACATTTTTCTTTTTTTGCTCTTCACTCTCCTTTCTGCTGACGCCTCTCCGCGGTTTCGCATTCGCCAACCGCTTGGGCGATGTCAGCGCGGCGGCGAATTATCGCCGGCGTGTCCTGATTCACTGCTGCTAGCGGTTGTTGGTTGGTTGAACTAGAGCACTAGGTTGAACCCCACAGTTCCCAACAGTCAATCTTACGCGGTAACATGAATAACGGTCTCAAACAGCACCCGGGAGCGAAACTTGAGGCTAAATAGCGTTCATATAAGCGCAAGTTTTGAAAATAGGCATTTATAGGCATTTGTAAGCATTTAGGCACGAACGCCAAAAATAGGCATTTATAGGCACTATAAAAACACTATAAAAACTCTTCTTAACCTCTAATCCATGCTCATATATCAAAATGGCGCGGTATGAGCGCAAGGAACAAAATAGGCATTTGCCTAAAATCCGGTCTCTAGTGATAACACAGGTATAGACTTCCAAAGCAACGTCGAGCGGCGCCACTGCTCTTATCGCAACTGGGGGCATCCACGGCCACAACACTGCCGCCCCCGCTTCCGCGCACGCGCAGAGCTCTCGGATTGCATCTGTGGTGCGTCACAATGTAACTATTTAACTAGCAGCGCTCTGGGCCGAATGAGGAGCGCACGCGCGCACGTGTCCTTGCCGCCGCCGCTCGCAAATCCAGCGACAAACCGCCTTCGCGGGCAACGTCTGCCCCCAGTTACGCATAGCTCAGCCGCGCAAGCGTCACGCCCAAACTTGAGCTTGGGTTCCTTATGCCGCCGTTGGATCATGCCCCGCAAGCACGTGTCAAACCTACTACATGGATGATGCCAAATCTGATCCCGTCTTCTGGCCCTGTGTTTCGTCAGCGTCTGATTGACAGCTAAATCTTGGTCTCACTGCGCAAGTGGTGTCACCACGTGAGCAGACGCATGGCACGACGTCACTGATCCCAGCTTTAAAACACCTGCAGCAATGCTTCTTCACCAGTTGGCACGGCGAGACCGGAGGCATCATGTCGCTTCCCCAACGTTTCCTGTTCATAACACAGGTTAGTTTCTCATCATTTAAGAGTGATGACTTGACTTTGTTAGTTGTGCCGTGCCCACGGAAGTGTTTGTTAATAGCATATGACTATCTTTGTGTCTGTAAACTACTTGTTTGCGGTGATATGGAACTTAACCCCGCTCCTACTGTTTGCGTCACTTCAATCTGGCCAGACCACAATCCTATCAGAACTTGCCGACATTCGCGAACGTCTCTCGACTACGGAAGAAACCGTGTCATCCTTAAGTATTAAATGACTAGAGGCTAATGAACTGCTGACAGAAATCCGTGGAAAAACTTCGGTAATTGAATCACTTGATACTGAAGTTCAAAGCTTAAAGCGAGTAATTGAACAACAAAACACTAAGCTGGCGGATCTTGAGGATCGCAGCCGACGCTGCATGAACAACCAGGAGAAAATGAAAAATCCCTGCGACGCGAAGTGATTGACGAGCTTTTCTCATAAAAGCTAAAGGAAACCGTCCGTTCTGTTGGCAGAATCCACCGTCTTGGGCAAAAACCTGGCACACGACCTGTAATCGTTTACTTCCAAGATTTCCTAGAAAAAGAAGCTGTCATGCGAAAAGCTAAAAAGCTCAAAGGCACTAACATGTATTTGCAGAATGACAGCAGTCATGACGTACACCCTGCGTAAAAGGCGCCTTCTCTGGGAAACTGCTCAGGCTGATAAATCCCAAGGAGAACGAGTTTTCCTTGCTAACTAAGAACTAAGCATTGATGGTAGCCTTTACGTATGCATGGGACGACACTAGAAACCAACGTGTCCTTTTCCGAGAAGCTCGTAGGCCACGCGATGGTCTATGGCCTCACACGCACACTTGTTCAAAGGAACTGTGACTGCTCAGTTTCAACGCTCGAAGTTTAGCGAAGACTGAACAGCTTGAACAACTCATTTTCAAATATGATCCGCATATAATCGTGGTACCTGAAACATGGTAACATTGTGGTATCAATGACGGGAATACAATCCCTTCGTCGTATCAGATCTTTCGATGCGATCGCACTATACTCGAGGTGGAGGCGTGGCGATAATACTGAAAAACAGTTTCGTCGCCAGCGCACTTGAACAGATGGATGACAACGAAAGTCTTTTTATAAAAGTAAATTGCTGGGGCCACATCTTTGTCCTACGTCCTATCTGTCGGCCTTCGTCTTCCCCTCCCGAATTCTTATCACTGCTACACGATCATATGTTATCGTTAAAGTGTCCCCGTATTCTAATGGCTGGCGATTTTAACTTGCCTTCCATTAAGTGGTGGCAAAAGTTGACTTACAATCCTATTGATAGCCTTTTGTATGACATTATGCTTTCCTGCAACTTGCAACAAGTGGTATTTGAGAACACGCGGGTAATCGGAAATCATGGTTCGTTATTAGACCTTGTATTTCTCAACAGAGATATTCCTTCGTACTACGTGGCCATTGAAGAGGGCATATCAGACCGCAAGTTAATACTAGTCACTTGTAAACTTGCTAATAGTGCAAAACACCTCAAAACAGTTACGAAAACGGTAAAAGATATGGCGAAGGCTGATGATCAGTCTATTCTTGATGTATTATGGCAGCTAGTAGATCAGGAACCCCACAATGATGTCATTTCTTTGTGGCTATCCTTTAAGCACGCTGTACTGAACTGTTTAAGAATCATTTGTTCCTGACCGCCACATTAAAACAAGGAGGGATAACCCTTGGATTACCCGTGACATTCTACACATTAAGCGAAAACTAAAGCGAGCGAAAAAGAAATCCAGAAGAAATCCCGATATAATTCAACAACTTCAAGTTAAACACTCTTGCACGCTAACTGTATTTCGAGCCCGATATTTTTTATCGACCTTGCCAAGTTTCCTAAAAAATAAATAAGAAAAATTTTGGCCATATTTGGGAAATAATGCTCCAAATTTAGAGAATTAAGAGAGAAAGACTCAGTGGTTACGGACTTAACACATATTTCCAACGTAATGAATGATTATTTTCATTCCGTGTTTTCTTCAAAAGACGCCACAAATCTTGAACTTGTTCCATCCTTGCCTGATTCGGATTTCATAAGCTTTGAAGGTGTGTTTTCGCTGTTACTTGACGTTAAAGAAAAATCCTCTGGTGGTCCTGACGGCATAGGTAGGCAAACTCACTCATGGGTCGACTCACTCAGACTCACCCAGACTCAGATCAAGCCGTGAGTCTGAGTCTGAGTGAATCAGGCTGAGTAATATTCTCTTGATTCTGGGTCCGATTCAGTCCGCTTGAGAAAAATTTTAGTGAGTCTGAGTCCGAGTAAGTCCGAATGAGCCAAGTCTTGGTGAGTCTGAGTTCCAGTGAGCCCTAAGGACAAAGTATATTTCATGAGTGAGTCCGAGTGAGCTCCAAATTTTTTTGCCCACCTATGGCTATGCACTCAACTTCAGCATTACTATCAGCCTTATGATGATTCACGTTTATACTCAAATCTACTCACACATACTTCTAAGCACTAGCTTTCATACGCCATCTCAATATTTATTGATCAGAGGCGTGAGTTACGGAGGGGGGCTTGACCTCCCTCTGGCAAAATATTTCACGGGAAGTTCTTGATAAAAATATCTCGTGTGAGCAGTGGCGTAGCCAGGGGGGAGGGGGCACACCGGGCTCGTGCCCCCCCTCCCCCCCGAATTTTTTTTTTTTTGCCATGACATAGACAGCAGAAAATGACACTCGATCACATCTGCCTGCCCAACCCCCAGTTCAGATCAAGGAGGTGCCCCCCCCCCCGAAAAAATTTCTGGCTACGCCCCTGCGTGTGAGTCACCACTTTCGATAAAAATGTCCTTACTGGATTGTAACGATTGGCAATTAGGTCAAAACGCGCCAAGTAGAACAGCAGTTATATGGCATAGCTAAAGAGCATTGACACGGCGGTCTAAAAAGTTAATTTTGCGCTTATGGACTCATGAGTCGACTCACTCAGACTGAGATCGAGCCATGAGTCTGAGTGTGTGTGAGTCTAAGCGAGCAATATTTTGGTGAGTCTGAGTCCGAATGAAGAAAATTTTGGTGAGTCTGAGTCCGAGTGAGCCCTAAAGGCAAAATATATTTCATGAGCGAGCCTGAGCGAGCTCCACACTTTTTGCCGACCTATGCCTGACGGTATTCTCAATTCTTTCTTGCGTCGATATGCGGTACCGATATCTCATATTTTAACAATTTTTTTCTCTGAATCACTTAAAACGGCCATATTACCAGTTGACTGGCGTCTCGCCAGGGTTATAGCTGTGCACAATAAATGTGATCGCCTAGCTGCTTAAGGAAAACTACCGCCAAATTTCTCTAACGTCCACATGCTGCAAGGTACTTGAACACATTATAGCTCATTTTATTACTGATTTTCTTGAAAATAGTAGCCTGTTGTCTCCAGCTCAACATGGCTTTCGAAAAAAAAATTATCATCGTATAGCCGACGGACGCGTGTAAAGCGTGCGGGGAAAGAGCCACACTGCGGCACATGCTTCGGGAATGTGCCGGGAGAGCTAATGTCGCTGCCGCCGCTCACTTCGCGACGCATGTTAGGCAGGGACGAACTGCTACCACCGCGCGAGGGCAGCGGCCGACCGCCGCCGCCTCGGCTGTGCTCACTGCTGCGGATCGGCTGCGTCGGCGTCGCTGCCGCTGGGAGGCGGCACTCACCAGCGACAAGCTGACCGACCAACTTTGGGCCGTCCGGCAAGCTGAGGATGCCGCCCGGGTCCAAGGGCTTCAAGCCGTCACCTGACGCCATTATCATCGACGGAGAGTGGGACGGGACAGGGGTTAATCCCCTCTTCCCCCCGTCTCGCCCGGTCTTTTATTAAAGTTCATTCGTTCATTCATTCATTCATTCATTCATTCATTCATTCATTCATTCATTCATTCATTCATTCAACGTGCACGCAACTAGTTGAAACAGTTCGTAATATGGCACAAATACTTCATTCTTCTGGCCAGGTTGATTTAATGTTTTTTGGACTTAAGCAAGGCATTTGACCATGTTTCTAAAGGGAAACTTCTCTTATAGCTCCGAAACCTAAATTTGCTATATTTTGTCTTAGCATAGATAGATGCTTATCTTTCAAGTCTCTCTCAGTAAGTTGACGTAGGGGGACATATTTCTAACATTTACCAGTATCCTCAGGTGTTCCACGGGAAAGTGTTTTAGGACCGATTCTTTTCCTTATTTATATCAATGATATAGCTGGCATGGTTGAGTCTAACATTAATATCCGACTTTTCGCTGATGACTGCGTTCTATATAAAAAACTAGCATGCCAACAAGATCAGGTGGTCTTAAATTCTGCCCTTACACAAGTTAGTGAGTGGTGTACTCGGTCATCAATGATATTAAACCCTGATAAAACGATACTTCTGCGGGTGATGAGAAAAAAAAAAAACAGCCATTTGCCTTTACTTACCACGCCCAAGGAACACCAGTGCATGAAGTAAAGGAATATAAGTATCTAGGAGTAAGCATTACAAATACGCTTTCTTGGTCCACACATATAACAAATGTATACGCATCAGCTTCTCGTAAGTTCGGTTTTTTGAGGCACAAATTGAAAAAAAAGCCCCTCCAAAACTAAAAATGCTCGCATACAAAGCGTATATTTTACCAAAGCTAGAATATGCTCCAGTGGTTTGGGACCCTTTCTACAAAAAAGATATTCAAAGACTTGAGATGGCCCAAAGACGCGCTGTACGTTATATTTTTTCTAAGTTTAAATCGACTGATCCTCCCACAAAATTAACGAGAGAAATTGACATCCCTGTGCTTGAGTATCGCCGCAGAATCACACGCCTAAAATTTTTGCATTCATTTATAATGGTAAGCTGAATATTCCTGCACGTAAATACATACAGCCATTTTCTCCTCGCGCTCGCGCATCCCGGCATCAACGTATGCATAATCTGCTTTCATACACCACTCGAAGTAACATTTTTAAAAATTCTTTTTTCACCGAACAATTATTCAGTAGAATAATTTTCCGCCCGATGTCGTTTCATCAAATAACTTTGAGAGAGCGTTGCTCGGAGCATCTCAACGTTGACATAACTTGAAGGTTTTCAGTACTTCTTCCGGTTATTATAAATCTTTTCTTTTTGTTTTGTCTATATGTAGTATGACTCGTTAAAACTGCTATTTCTGAATATTTACACAGTACTTGACGCGTTTCAGTGTGTATAAATATAAATAAGTGTGTATGTATGTGTATATTGATTTTTTGGGGGCTTCAAGACATTGCTTCGTTTGTATCGCTGTGTATTCTTATGTATTTTTTGTTGCATTTTTGTTACATTTTTCTTGTTGCATCATCTTTTTGTAGTCTTGTAAATTTTGATTAATCCTTTGATTTTTTTATGTTTGCATAATTGTTTATTGTTCTGTTCCCCACCTGCCTGGTCTTGAGTGACCGCAGTATGTTCTAAATAAATAAAATAATAAAATAAATGTTTGATCACGTGATCGTAACTGGCCTTTCCCCAGCCAACGCATTGGGCAAGCGAAGCGGCCGTGGCCGTACCACGCAAGCTGGTTGCAGCAGGGTGTAAGCAAGTCACATGCTTGCGCCGCAAAACATAGTTCTTTATATAATCGCTCAAAAGTTGATAACTTTGAGACATTTACGTTTGTCTGGTACGTACTACGCCACAGCAATACGTCATATGTTTATTCTACTTTTATGGCATTTATGGCATTTTATGGCATTTTATGGCATATGCCTTTAATTGATGTATTAGCAACCGCCGTTACAAGCCAACATGGCAGCACCTATGTAGACGCGACAGCCCCCTTCGATCTGAACTCGCGTTTGCTATTTGGCCACCGTCCCGACAGCAATAAATATATGGCAAAATTTGCTATCGCTGTGGGTCATCTCACGCTGGAGACAAAGCATCAGGTATGTTCTGTCTTTATTGTTGAGATCAGCTGTGTTTATTTAACCACGTTCGCCAAGAACTTGAGAATGAAACTTGGAAACTGCAAAATACCTACGAATACATTGTTCTCAAAGCTTCAGGACGCAAATATAAAGCAAATAAATGCGTAGGTTTCGTATTTACGGGCTACAAAAGTTGGCCGTTTCGCTGAAAGCGATGCATTGACGGCGATAGCATGATTGAACATAGCACATGGATTCATCGGGCCAGTGGCGTAAATCACGAGGGTAAGGGGGGGGGGGGGGGGTTCAGGGGGGTCCGACCCCCCTTGTACTCAGGCTGGGGGGGGGGGGGGCACCCCTTGCAAGTGTCTCCCATTGAAATTTGTCTTTCAAACATCATATATCTGAATTGCTTGACAATTAAGTATAGCGCGTTCAACTTTTTTAATGCCTGTTTTTCTTGTAGTGTGTTCCAGTGTTCCATACCTCTCAGCTGTGAGAGACTATTAAAATCGCAACTGCCGCTCGACCGGTTTCAGAGAAGACTCGATAGAACAATGCAATTATTCGAGCTGCGAACCCTTGCTCGTTTTTCAATTTGATTTGAAAGCACGAGTTTCATTTTTATATAAGCAAAAATAAAACCTATATTTATAAGACGAAAATGTCCGCCATGGCAAGATGTCCCTCCTCCCTCCCCTTGTGATTTTTCTGGATTTACGGCACTGCATCGCGCTACGTTCTGCGCAAATGCGTCTTGTTGGCACGACGCCTCGCGCAACACAACTCCAGCTATATGTGGAAGGAAACCGCCCTAAAGGCCTGACCACACGTACGCGTTGCAGCGTGTCAGCGCATGACCTTTTGACGCAGCGCCGCGTTAAAAGGTCACGCGCTGACACGCTGCAACGCGTACGTGTGGTCAGGCCTTAACAACTTCTAGGCGTCTCACAGCGCTGGTGCGATGAGTAGCGTTGCCAGTGGCGTTGTACCTCAAAGGTGCCCGAGAAGGCACCAATCGTGCAGCTTTAACGACCCATTTGCTTCGTTCTTTTTTTTTTGAAGGCATTTGGAGAGTGCACACGCTGTTTATATCCTTCTCTCTTTTGCGAAGTAAATCTGTTCCAATTCGCTCAGTATTCCATAAGCTTTCTCACTACCATTGATGGCTGTAAGCTGTGCGCTTTGAAACAGCATGATACCAGCAGACCTATACACGTGATATTTATATACATGTATGTGTGTATGTACAGTTGTGCGGTGTGTGTGTGTGTCTAAAGTATTGCTTTATTGAGTGTAGTTGTCAGAAACACCCATCAACTTGAGCTGACCAGTTGCAGCCTCCGGCCGCGATGACCGCATTTCGATGTGGACGAAATGCCAGAAAAAAATAAAATAAAATTAGGGGACCCTTAAGCTTCGCCTTTAAGAGTATGTACCATTCGCGCGCGCGCGCGCGAATGGTACATACAGGATTTTGATCTAAAGCAAGAGTCGCATGGCCTCCAAGATAGACGCCGAGCGCTTGCCATCTCGGAGGCCATGAAGAGTCTCACAATGCCTCACAGATGGCAGCACATTAATCTAGCGTTTGCTGTTTGCTTGATCAACGCCTCCTCTGGAAAGCCGGCGTTGCCTTGATATGTTTTCCGCTAGATGGACATAGTTGTCCATTTTTAGAGCTGTTTGAAAGTTCGTGTGTGCTTTTAGCGGCGATGGCTGCACTATCCCGGCCTTTTTCGACGTAGTTTGATGGCCTCCCTAATGCGCCTACAAATCGCCGAATGGGCTCATTTTCGTCGTGACACCTGTCGAAGAAAATGCGTTAAGGAGACTCCTTCCACTACATGACATTTATGTAGTGTTTTTTTTTTTCCGAAGCAGTTGCAAGCAACATCGTGGCTTTGTGGTAGAACACGTGCTTGCCACGCGAATGGCCCGGGTTCGGTCCTCAATGGGACCGAAAATTTTATTCTTTATTTTATTTGCTTCTTTCTCGATTTTTCGCTCAAGGACGATTTTTCGCTCACAACCAACGGTGCCGACACCGACGCCGACGGCGGACTTTCTGCGACACGAGCTCTCTAACGCTGTCGCGTTAAAAACGCACCGTATGCTTAAACTTAAATGCGCATTGAATAACTCCAGGTGGTCGAAATCCGGTTTAGTCTCGTACTACGGCGTGTGTCGCAAATCATATTGCGGTTATGGAACGTAACAGCCTCTCATACACTTCTAAAATCGGACAGCACGTGCTTTGGCTTTTAATATTTCCACATCATCGCTCACGTCTACTTTTCCGTGCCTTCCTTTTTACACCAGTGTGAAGTAGCAGGCCTGAGACACGCTCCTCCGTTAAACCACTTCGTCTAAACGTTCGTCTTATTGAACCTTCTTTTTATTCTCTCTCACACACAGTGTCCCACAGTCCTGATCTTTTCTGTATTCGCACGCGTGCCCATTCTTGAGGCCTTCTGTAGTTTGTTTATGACGATGAGGGCGAAAGGTAACCGCATTCCTTCACCGAGTGCGGCAGTATATACGAAATCCGTGACAACCAATACAACGCGGAATGATCGCCTAAAATTAGGTATTACGCTGAAAGGGACTGACAACCACCTACAATGTGGCGGGAGATCATGGGAATAAACGAAAGAAAGATGTATAATGATGTTAATTAGAAGTTATAATTTTAAGTGGAACAGAAAGTATATATCGAAAAACGGTATGTCGCGCCAGATCATGCTTAGTGCCTAATATCAGTATTTATACTGTCTTTCCACCTTTCTTTCCCTTTCCCCCTCCCCTTAGTGTAGGGTAGCAAACCAGATGCTACAATTCTGGTTAACCTCCCTGCCTTTCTCTCGTTTTATTATCTCTCTCTCTCTCTCTCTATACTGTCTAGGTATTTTCGCCTTATTCTTTGCTTATAACGATGTAACACACAAACACACACATACATATACACACACACACGCACGCTCGCTCGCGGCAATAAGTGGAACGGCAGACCAGTGCATGGTGAGCCATGACGTTGCTCATTGCATGGCGGCACACATGAGGGCTATTGTCACGACGTATACTGTATACCGTAACTATCGTATGCACAAGGGTTTGCAAGTGAACACGCAGAGTTCTGCGGCCTCTTTGTGAGATACATCGATGGCCTTCCGTATACGGAAGGCCATCGACTAATTTTGCCGTAAATGGGTGCCATCACCGCAGGAATAACACTGCTGGTACATCCCAACGCTTTCCACCGATGCCGGCACACCACTGTGTTCAGAACGTTTCAGCATGCAACTTGATCTGCACTGCAGATCTAGATTCTGATACAGAAATGTTCAACGGCGTTTTCCAGGTTACCGTTGCGTACAATATGGTTGTCAGTCCCTCGAAAGCAATTAACCAAGCATCTGCGTCCATTTCCGTGTGATATTTTGGTCAACTTTTTCCTCGAATGCGATTACTGGCGTGAACAATACCACGCGTGATATGCAAGAAATGACGCGACGTGACTAGTAATAATAACGCAGAAATCTCGCGATAGCGCGAGCTGTTATGGACGTGTTGTTTTCGGCGCGGGGAAATAAGCGCGGGTGGCACACAGATAAACACGTAAAGAGTAAAAAGTATTTTATTTCACACTATGAATACGAATGCGACGTCAAACAATAACTTAGCTTCCAACTTTGCCTCCTGAGTTTACACGAACACACTTAGTGGACTCTAGTAAAGGGAAGAGAGTGGGAACCAACAGCACAAGGACAGACTACGGAGTCACCGGACCCTAAACGGCGTAAGTGGTGCCAAAGTACATCGAACACATCGTGCTCATCCAAATGCGCCGCGCGCGAAGGAGCCAACCGTTGGACGTCAGTTCATGTTTGGCGACAGCAGTTGCGGGCGCCACTTTCCTAAGTCCCAACGCACACGCTCCAAACGTGCAGAAGTGCTTACGCGGACTTGAGCAAGGAAAAGCGCACGCGGCCACTAGAGGGGGGGGGGGGGGGTAAACAAAGTGAATGCACCGTGCTTGGTTTTTATGTATGCATACTGTGCACTGACGAACCTACATTTTCGTGACTCTCACTTCAATGGGAACGGATGGGCAACCTTCATGAGTGAAGCGAAACATGTACATTTCTGAAACCCTCTTAGCATGCATATATATATATATATATATATATATATATATATATATATATATATATATTACAGTTGAAGGCCAAACTTGTCCACTCCACAGCGTGCCATTAGTAATGTCAGTGTGTGGCGTAATGTATACTGCAGTCTGTCATATAACTTCTTTTTTTTTTCTTCCTATCTAATTAATTACTGCACACTTTTGCATGAAACGTTTTTAAAGTTGGAACGTGTTAAAGTTGAAGTTTCATTGTCAAGAACCAGGCATGACTCCTCCTTCGGCAATCAGTGATTACCTGTTCTCGGACAGTAGTTGTCCCACAGCGTCACTTCACACGCAGTTAGAGCTCTTGTGGGAACAGGGCAGCCTTTCAAATGCCTTTCAACTTTGCGCCTTCTGACACAGCAAGGTTCCTGTAAAAGCGCTATTTTTCTTCCAGCTTGAGATATACTGCTTTTCTTTGACGTCCCTTTCAATAACTCAACAGCGGGTACTGAGTCGAAACGGACTGTGTCCCCAGAAGAGGACCGCGGGTACCTCACAGTAGCACGCGAGCGCCTCACCGATAGAAGTTTTGTCCTACACCATCACGGCGTGAGAAGTCACTTCAGCGCTAGAGGGCCGTATGACGCTGGTTCCTGTCGCGTGCGGCGCTGTTTCTCAGCGGCGTTGAGACACACCCGGGATGACCGAATAGAAGCTTCTGGAGGGGCAGCCGCTTACTATACGAGGTCAAATGAAACATTGAAAAATGTGTAGTTTTTATTAAGAAAGAGAAAGGGCCGCGCTAGCGGACAGCTCATGCGCATCCCGAGTGCCCTTCCTTTTCCGAAATGTCGAAATGAGTTTCCAGATTATATCAACGATAAAAAAATTTTCTGTCGAGCTGAACTCCCATGCACCCCTGGATATCGTCGAATATCGGTCGAAGATCCAATTTGTCTCAATGTCGATTTGCCACCAGGACACATGTCAGAGAGAGAAACTTGTCGTATATGACCATGATCGGGCAATTCCGAAGTGGCCAAGTCGGGCAATCCGCTGCTTCGATGCCCACGGTAAGATGATTTCTGCGGCTTCTCTGCTTGTACGCCACCTCCACTCCAGGAGCTCTTCTTTTAATTTGTTCCAAACAACCTATACCCGAGGCGCGTTCGCGGTTTTTCGGCAGCAAGCATATCATTCGCAGGAATGGCACCGCTCCAGCCGCTCAGATTGAGTGACTTCGTGGGGTTCAGGAGGGAAGGGAAGTAAACACGGTTCCTCTCGGCGCTGTCTCGCTGGCGTCACTGGCGCATACAAACATCAAGTCGGTACATAGTGACAACGTCTGGACGCCCACCGTCGCAGTCTTTCTGCGAGCAGAGAAAAGTAAGTATTGCGCACCTTCTCGTTTCTATACACGCTCACGACACACGACGACTGACTTTCACCGCTGAGATGTTCGCGTTGTGTGTTCATTGTTTTGCTTGGCTGAGCACGCAAAAAGAGTAAGCGCCGGTATGCAGCAGCAGCAGCGACGGATCCCGCCACACGCCTTTGTCGTCGTATCCTTCTCTCTCTCTTTTTCTTCTCCCGAACTGTGAGAATGAGCACATACTGCGGATCGCGAACGTGAGCTTTAAACTGTGGCTTCCGTCAAGCTTCGTGTTATGGCCTGTATTTTTCTGGTAGCGTGTGCGACTCGCGCCCGTTTTCTTTCGTTCATTTGTATGTTTCATTACTTGCGGTACTGTACTTGTCCTGATGCAGCGCCTTACCGAAAAATCTGCCAGCAAAGCTTTCGGGCATTTTCTCACAATCGTGAGAAAGCCACTCGCAGATGACCGCCTTCAATCACTGAACGTCTACTGCACATCCTTATCAGCTTTTTCTTTTTCTTACTGTTACCTTTTTGCACGAGGGAATGCGCTATTAACCCGCCTGGCTACCTGAGAAACCGACCCGGTTTCACCACAGAAACTTGGCGGTTCTCGCGCCTCTGCTGCTCGAAAATCAACAGAAGCGTATATGGACCTGTTCGCCCAAACAAACAGCGCGTGCGTTTAATACACCATCACGTACAATTCGAAATGAAAGAGCTGCTCGCCATCCGGAAACGCCACTTGCACAACTGACAAAAAACACGAAGTAGGCCGCTGTTACGAAAGAACAGCGATAACGACAGGACCTCGACTTATATTCATCGCAAACGCAAAAGGAAGGAGGGTGGAAGAAGGAGATAGCGAGAAATAAATGTACACTCTGAGCTACCTCTCCTCGCTTCTACTCTACAGCGGTAGCCGACGAGTCACGTGGTGCCGGTGAGGTGATGACATTTACAATGATAGACATCGGAGAGGGAGGAAGGACCACTACATAATGACGGGCTGATCAGTGTCGCACAAGCACACGGGCGTAACGGAGGGGCGTCGCTACACTCGTTCGGCAAGAAGAGCGGTGCCTCATCGGCAGTTCCAGCTACGCAGGTTGATGATTCGCGCCGTACTTTCCCATACCTTGCGACGATACACATTTCCATCTCACTTGCTGCTGTTTTGATACATGCCTACACGTTGAACTTGGATTTGCATGGAACTAACTTCCCGTGTCTGTCCGATATCGATGCATCTGATTTGTCCGGGAAGCGACGAATGCGTCCTCGACATACACTGCGGCAGAATACGCGAGGACGCAGAGTACCAGCTGCGGACTCTTGCAAACGTCTCTGGAAGTTAGCGTCATAGTTTTGTCTTGACGCGCGCATCTAAAGTAGCATACCGGCGCCAGGTAACCCCATTTTCTTGAACGACGTCTTCGATGAACGTCCGCGCTGACGTGCACAAAAAAAAATGTTGTCAAAGAGGGCCAGGGCATGCTTTGCTTTGAAGTGATTCCATTGGCCTAGACGAACGAGCAGTTGCGAACGCCGTGGCTTCCATGGGAAGCTGCCACTTTGGATTTACAAGGCCTTCTAGACACCAACTTTCAGCCCATCATTTCTCCTTCCCTCTCGCGAATATTCGCGTAAAAAAAGTCTAGACATAAGAACAAAAACAAAAAAAAAACAAAAGAACAAGGTGGAGTGGTGGGCAGGTCATCAGTGGTAGGGCACGGGGCACACCTCCGCGCTCAGCCGCGCTGTGATCGGGGTCGGTCGAAGAGAGCGCGTCAACTAGCGCCTGAATGACATTTGTGTGTGTGTGTGTACTTTCGTGCACTTGTGTGTATGTGTGTGTGCGTGTGCGCGAGTGGGCGCCGGAGGCGCTGGGGCTGCGATGAGAGCAAAACTTGCAGCAAAAAAGAACCCGTAAATAGCAGTGTGGGACTGTGGGTGGGGAGCGCGAGTCTGCGGATCGCTGCACGCTGCTTCTTCTCCGAGGCTGCAGGCGGCTGCCACCGACGTCCCGCGGCCCACTGACGCAGTCCCGGCGGCCGTACTCTGAGCCAACGACGTCGGACGATGACATCTGCGGACGAAAGTAGGAATAAACACTGCGCCACACGTTGACTCGCAGTCGCCCGAGGCTGGCGCACGGCGCACATTTGGCGCTTGTGCGCCGACTAGGCATGTGAAGCCAGCCTTTAACCGCGCCTTGCATAATGATTAATTAAATGATAAATGATTAATAAATATAAACTAAAATAGCTAAAGTATCTGTCATTCACAAAGGTGGTGATGAAAATGACATGAGTAATTATAGGCCCATTTCTGTATTTCCCATTTTTTCGAAAATTATAGAGCATGTCATATATGTACGAATTACAAATTTCTGTAGCTTAAAAAAGTTATAACAGAACATCAATACAGGTTTTAGAAGGACAAGTGTACTGAAAAAGCCCTATTAACTATTAAAAATAAAATAATTGATAATTTTGAGAAAAAAACGCCACGCAATTGGAATATTTCTTGATTTTAAGAAAGCGTTCGATTCCATTAAGCACGAAATTATTCTGCAATAGCTTTATGAATACGGAATAAGAGCTTCGTCCCTTAATTTAATAAGAAGTTACCTTACTAATCGGTTTCAGTATACGGATATGAAGCACTCAAAGTCTCAAATGGGCAAGACAGATTACGGCGTCCCGGAACAGGGCTCCATACTTCGGCCACTTCTGTTTTTATTCTATATAACTGATATCGTAAATGTACCTCTAACACCAGATATTGTATTATACGCAGACGACACTAACGTATTTCTTTCCGGCCATGATTTATCTAGTCTAGAAAAACAAGCAAACCTTTGGCCTAACGATTTGTCTTTATGGGTGAAAGCAAATCAGTTAGAAATAAATATTACGAAAACAAAATACATTATTCTTCGACCTCGAAACCATTCTAATCTCTGTAATACGCAGCTCACATTTCGAGGAGTTTTGATTGAGCGCGTTCAGACTCAAAAGTTCGTAGGCGTCATTTGCCACGAAACGTTGAATTGGTCCAATCACATAGATAAACTGCGAACCCACGTATCACGGTCCATTGGTGTAATTGGAAAAATCAGGTGCTTATTACCCCTTTAGGTGACAAAGTAGATTTACTACAATTTAGTTTATTCGCGCATACATTACTGCTTGTTACTCTGGGGCTCGACAACAAAATCAAATGAAGTTGGTATTCACAGACTGCAAAAAATAATGCTACGTATAATTGAAAACATTCCGCGTCGAACGCCTTCTGCTCCACTTTTTCATAACATCTTAAAATTTGAAAATCTATTTTACAAAAAGCTAGCGACAGTCATCTACGATCAAATCAACTCAAACGCAGATACATTTAAGGATGTTTACTTCCAGAAACCACGAGAGTACAGTTTGAGAAAAACCACCTATTAGAGTGAGAGGATTCGGACCAACTACGGTAGGCAAAAGCTAACGCACCTTACTCCTTCGTTTCTGGACTCAAACAGCATGGCCATCAGCATAGTGAATGCAAATCGATCATCAAAAATTTTCAAAAAAAAAAAAAAAAAGATACACGCTTATCTGCTCACGCTTCAAACGTGATATGTCTGTCTTTTTTTTTTCTTAATCTGTGTAAGATTTGCGCATCTCGTGTACTTTTTCAGAAATGCACTCTGCCTTAAATTCGTTCGAGTCAGGCATGATCCTATTCAAGTATTCGCAACTTTTCACTTGTTCACAACTGTTCACAACCACGGCTTGTTTTTCGAAAACTTTATTTGTGTTTGTGTGTAAAGAGTACATATACAGGTGTTTAATTGCTCTTTTCTTTTTTTATTTCGCTGTATATCTGTACTTATTGGGTGATTCCACGTAAGATCGAACAATCGATGGCTGGTCGACCTCTCAAATTTATTTCAAAATTTTATATATTATTGCCTGATGAGTGGAAAGAAGAGATCCGCAATTTGTTTTGCCGCCAAAAATTTTTTCGAAGCACAGGAAATCAATAATGACGAAGAGGTGGAGTGGAGCGCTCATCCGCTCTGCTGTTTTGGCCAACTTTCGTTATGAATTGCACAAAATATATTAAAGTTAGGTAACTGAAATTTCTTTAACTAAATATATGCATGTTTTTGCTTCTGCTCAGGTATTTTTAGTTTTGATGTGTAGTGTAGATGTTTTTATAAAAAACCTCGAAATTGGCCCAGGAAACGTTATTTTCTTTATTTTGAAGGTCTTTATCTCGAAAAATCCTTGTAGCAGAGCGACAAAAATTGCGCATTACGTTCTTCGCATGCTTATCTACCACACTGCCGAATCTTATATTTATATAACTTTTCAGTAAAGAGATATGATCGGGCTAAGTTAAAGAAACACCGGACAATGAAAACTTCTGACGACAATTAAAAAAAAAAAAACATTTTTTATATTTCTTAAACTTTGTCCACTTATTCTCCTTCACATAAGCTTTCATAATCATTGAAAACATGTTGCATAATGTCGTTGCACTAATAGTTACGACCCCTCCAATGAGACCCTTAGGCAAGGATTGGCAATTCCGACTTCTTGCCCAGCAAGTGTATAAAATGCAGGCAGGATTGAATTGCTTTTTATTAAAAGGCCAGCAGGTACCGAAAACGGTGTCGCCGGCACTGAAGACGTTAATTTTGAAATTATTTCGTCACTGCAGCGGCCACGAGCGCGGGGCTACCGAGCAGGCGCGCGCACCCGAAATGCTCGTTGTAAGAGACGGCGCAGTGAGAGCTCGTTTTCGCGTCCTCAGACCGATTGAGTTCGAAACAGCAACGCCTCTCCGGTGACTTGAACGCACGTGCACTGGAGCTTCACTATTCTATACGCCCTCTGTTCGCATCGCAGCTAGGCGCTGATAACAAGGCAAGATGAGAACTCTATAAGTGAGCTATGAGCGCTCGCTTCACGCACGCTGCTGCCAGAGAAACTGCGCTGCGCCAGTTGCGATCAGTGGAAAGCATTAACGTGGCGCTCCAGTAGCAAAGCAAAATACGGAATGTCAAATGAAAGAAAAGCAAAACTATCGGTAACCGGATGCGCTTGCCTATCTTAGATATCGGCAGCAGACGGCCTGAACTAGCCGCGCGTTCAGAGCGCTGTTCACACTCCATTCGGCGCGGATGGTTCTTGTGCTTTGCTCTTACTCTACACCTCCTGTGCGTCTCATGGCGAGAAAGTATAGCTCGGAATGAGTGTATTGTGGAGACTGCCTTTTGAAGCACAAGAAGCTTAAAGGAGTACTGACACAAATTTTTAAAAATTTCGGATTGTTGCTCTAAATAAAAATACTGGTGTCGAGAAACCTAAAACGACTATTGTGGTGCCTGGGAATGCATCGTATATATTTTAATTAGCGCCACCTTAAAAAGACACTTTCGGTTTAGATATCGAGGGGGTGGCTTCTCAGTGTCGTTTCATAGCAGTGTGACGTCACGGAGATACAGAAACTCGCAACGTACTAGCAGCAAATTCGTCATCTGCTCGTGGTGCACATAAACAACGATGAGTGAATTGTCGTCCTGTGACACCGACAGTGATTTCTGCGATTTAGGCTGCATGCAGGACGCAGAACTCGCAAACTCGGGGGAAATGTCTTGACTCGTCGGGATAATGTCCTTGCAGCGGAGCTGGCTTGCAGATGCTCAGCGACGAAAACTTCAAAGTCAAATTAAAATATTTTATACATGTTCTCCGACTCCAGTGTGTGGACAGCGTTGACACTGCACACCAACGAAGCAAAAAATGTCCCTTTTGCGATGTCTCAAAATCGTGTCAGTATTCCTTTAATTATTGCAAAGAAGCCAAAATTTCGCAGAGTTACCGACCTAGGCATATACGCTTTGAAGAAACGTTTAACGCCCGAATGATCAGTGACTGCCAGTGAGACGCACTACTTGTGCTACGCGTGCTTTTGCTACCACTGCAATGAAAGATCTTCACGGAACGCACAGTTTAACGATGACATTCTGATGCCCCCTGAAAAAGAAATCATGTCATTAACCAGATCACTGCGACTACCGGTGTGCGTGCGTTAAAGTCACCCCAGAGGTGTTGCTGTTTCGAACTCAATCGGTCTGAGGACGCGAAATCGAGCTCTCACTGCGCCGTCTCTTACAACACGCGCCTGCTCGGTAGCCCCGCGCTCGTGGCCGCTGCAGTGACGAAATAATTTCAAAATTAATGTCTTCAGTGCCGGCGACACCTTTTTTCAGTACCTGCTGGCCTTTTAATAAAAAGCAATTCAGTCCTGCCTGCATTTTATACACTTGCTGGGCAAGAAGTCAGAATTGCCAATCCTTGCCTAAGGGTCTCATTGGAGGGGTCGTAACTATTCGTGCAACGACATTATGCCACATGTTTTCAATGATTATGAAAGCTGATGTGGAGGAGAATAAGTGGACAAAGTTTAAGAAATATAAAATATGGGTTTTTTTTTTTAATTGTCGTCAGATTTTTTCATTGTCCGGTGTTTTCTTTAACTTAGCCCGATCATATCTCTTTACTGAAAAGTTATATAAATATAACATTCGGCAGTGTGGTAGATAAGCATGCGAAGAACGTAATGCGCAATTTTTGTCGCTCTGCTACAAGGATTTTTCGAGATAAAGACCTTCAAGGTAAATAAAAGAACGTTTCCTGGGCCAATTTCGAGGTTTTTTATAAAAACATCTACACTACACATCAAAACTAAAAATACCTGAGCAGAAGCAAAAACATGCATATATTTAGTTAAAGAAATTTCAGCAACCTAACTTTAATATATTTTGTGCAATTCATAACGAAAGTTGGCCAAAACAGCAGAGCGGATGAGCGCTCCACTCCACCTCTTCGTCATTATCGATTTCCTGTGCTTCGAAGAAATTTTTGGCGGCAAAACAAATTGCGGATCTCTTCTTTCCACTCATCAGGCATCAGGCGTTACAATATATAAAATTTTGAAATAAATTTGAGAGGTCGACCAGCCATCGATTGTTCGATCTTACGTGGAATCACCCTATCGTATTTTCACTGCATTGAATTTTTGCATTTATGCTGCACACAGACATACTGAGTGCTGGCCGTTGAGGTGTCCTCACTCGTAGAGACAGTTACAGCCTTGCACTTTTCTCTTCCTATCTTTATAAGAATCACTGTATTATGGTGGTCTGGGCGGGGATTGGTGCATCGTCAGGCATTCAGTTGTCGTTTCGCCACCCCTTCACATTGAAGCACCGGATAAGAGATGTATGCTTCAAGTGATGACGAATAAACTTCAAATGGCTACGCGACGGCGTTCTTCGATTGAGCTGGAAGAATAAGGCTGTGATGCATCTAGAAACGCATGTTTAATGTTGTCTGATCTATCGTGGCGAGTATGTGTACATTGCTTCTCCGAACCAAAATTTAACCTAATAATATGATAGTTTATTGGTCAGCTGCTTGCTCCTAAATTTTACGCACAACGTCAAGCCATCGGGCCAAAAATAATGTTCCACACTCACTGCCTTAGCCACGAGTGACGCTTACTAAGACTCCCAGGGTTAGTAAGCTCACACATATATACACATATGTACATATATACATACATATATGCATAGACACATACATAAACGCATACTTAAACACACGCACATATACCCAAAAAAGTGGACTGGAGAGCAGCCGCCGTACAATTGGTAGTGCACCGCAGCGCAATGCGTAGTTTGAGGGTTCTGTTTCCACCAGCGGCAAGCTGCTTCGTTCGTTCACTTTGATTTTCCCGCATCTTATAATTACAACCCTTTAATTAAAAACTAAAAATTACTTGCTCTGTGCTTTACTTGGCTTCATTACCTGTTGGCTTCATGTGTGGCTGTGTCTAATGATTTAGCGCAGACAAGATGCGTAGATGATGTCACGAGACAAAGTAATTCCTGTCCACGCAAGTGTAGCATGGTGATGCCACATTCAGTTCGACCTTGCAGCGAGTATTCGTCGTTAAAGGGGCCCTGCGACACTTTTGCGACTGCCTTATTTAGCACCGCAAATGCGTGTAGTTATGAATGCCGAGACGAACGCAAAAAGAATTATGTAAATTGGTGCACGAGAAGTGAAGTTATTAGTCCTCAAAGTTCAAAACTCAAGCAGACGACGACGAGAAACGTTTTTTTCGGATTTCACTCTCCCGCTGACGTCAAAGACCGGCTCCAATCACCGCGCGCGTCTTATAAAGACATACCGGAAATGTCCCCTCATGGTGGCCTTCACACAGTACATTGCTACACCTCTTTTTGACGGCGTTGTTACCATGCTTACGACAAACCACGTCCGTCAGCTAGCAGACGCTCCCATGATTTGTCATGTAGTGCACAAAATGAGTCTGGAAGACCTAACAGACCTCGAGCGCGAGCTCTTGCGACGCAGTGATTGATTGCATGTCGTGCACGCCATTGCAAATTGAAAGTGCGTCGCTGAGCCCCGCGCAACGCGAGGATGGCTCCATGGGCCCAAACGAAACGCTAACGCCCGATGACGCGGAAGGCGTCGGCCGGTAAGCGTTTAGATTTTTTTTTTTTTCGTTGACAGCATCGCGCCGAATAGAGCGTTGCGTGTTTCGCAGGTGCCGGTGTGGCCGGTGTCGCTCGATGCCGCAAAAGACAAAACGCGGAAGAGTATCGTTTGATTACCATTCCACAACGCACCTAGCGTCGTGTTCGTTGTTTTGAAAATATATCAGTCAGAAACAGGAATCATTTGTTTCTGAGAAAGCATAAAAAGGGGTTTTGCTCCTCTTAGACCTCCGTAGTATGACCTAGCTACCACCATATGAATATTGCACGTCACGTGTCGCGTCAAGCCAATCAAAAACGAACGGTCTTTGTCGTCACTGTCACATGACATCACGCCACTTCCTGTAACAGAAATAGCCGATGTGTGTCGCCATAGTGCGAAATTAAGGTAGTTTATCCCGTGAATTAAAATTATAACCGCTTCGATTTCGGCGTTGCCACTTGCGCAACAATATCGGTGCATTCCACAGTGCCAGAAGAACCGATGAAAAAGACATGCTCAAATTGTGTCGCAGGGCCCCTTTAAGAGGAGGAAATACAGGCAACATCACTACGTAAGAAGGGTGACGCAGGGCGCTGCACAGTTCGTCTTTGCATTTAATCTGCGCGAAAGGACAACTGTAGGCTGCGAGGAAAGATATTCATGCCAAGCAACATTGACAGCGCGATGAGAGAGTTAGCCGCCCTTGGTATTTTACCGATTTTACACGGACCTAACTATTTAATCAAGTCAGACAGCTGGGAGGAATGTTCATGATTCATATTAAGAGGTGCGCAAAGAACGTCCGCAAAAGTAAAACAGAAGTTTCCCTGCGCACTCTGCGTGTGTCCGCACTGTTATGCGGTTTCCTTAATTGCAGACACCTAATTGATTCCTTTCTTTACCCCCTGGTATGGTGGTGTAGTCTATTCCTCAGGTCGCGCGCAATTTCGCAAGCAAATGAATCACGTGAGTAGGCTGCTTGACTTTCTGTATCAAGGGTTTTTTAGGCGGGAAGTGTTGCGTGTTTTCATTGACTTCACGGCATATTAGTGGTGGTGTGGCAACTCACTCACTCACTCACTCACTCACTCACTCACTCACTCACTCACTCACTCACTCACTCACTCACTCACTC
This sequence comes from Rhipicephalus sanguineus, assembly GCF_013339695.2. Classification (NCBI taxonomy): domain Eukaryota; kingdom Metazoa; phylum Arthropoda; class Arachnida; order Ixodida; family Ixodidae; genus Rhipicephalus; species Rhipicephalus sanguineus. The sequence continues at coordinate 121,066,194 of NC_051176.1, forward strand.
ACTCACTCACTCACTCACTCACTCACTCACTCACTGATGATGATGATCGCTGATGTAGACTGATTTACAAAAAAAAATGTCAATATAGTTGTAGGGATAATGCGCGAGGGACAATGCATAATCTGATGCACAAAGTACTAGGTTAAGATCGCAGTAGATTCTACAGGCTTACCGAGAGTGCTCCTGATGGATGCCGCCAGAAGCTTCTGTAGAACGCGATCTTATGAGTCTAGTGGTTCTTCCGGTGGTACTGGTGGCATGGGACCCTGCATCACCAGGATATGCAGAAAGTGAGCCACATATAAAAGAAACGCGGCTGCGAGAGATTATATGCGAGAAAAGAGATAAGGTCGGTGATACTTCACGCAACAGGGAGCTTCAAACAGTTTCAGCGCGGGTCCAGCCGTAGCCTCTATTACTGAGCCCCTCCACAGTGACGAACGAAATCGCGGGGCTCTCTGGTGTCCTCTGCGGCTCACTTTCAATACGCAGTAAAATATTGTACACCAGTGGTTTCGTAATCCATTTCAATTCAAATGTGGTTGTAATGCTTAATGCAGCCAGCGATGTAAAATATGTAACTACAATAAACGTTACCGAATAAAGTGGACGGAGGAACGACCACCGTCGTAGCTAAATTGGTAGAGCATCGGACGCGTAATTCATATGTTGTGGGTTCGTTCATCACCGGCGGCAAGTTGTGTTTTCGTCCACTTTAATTCATTCCCATTTATGTCACAATTACTACACTACAGTCTAAAAAAAAAACCCCACAAATAATGTCTCCAGTACTTTCCTTGCCTTCGTTATATGTTGGCATCATTAGGTTGTGTCCAACAAGGAAACGGGGCCCGTCGATCCGCTTCCTTTCTTTCGAATATTAAACGTTGTGACCGCTTGTTGGACACAGCATCTTAGAAATAAAAGCGCTTGCCCCAAGAGTGCATTTCCGTTAAACGCTGGAGCCTGTGGCTCGGAAGAAAAGCGAATACCGGGCTGGAACAATTTCCTGAGAGAGCTGTCGGTCAGTAACACAGCTCCTGCATGAGATGATCACCAGGTGCTTCGAACTCGATGAGGAACGTGGCAGCCAGAACATAAAGTGGTGCGGGTGATTTTATTGCCGGAAATAGTTTGTCGTCCTGGTCCGAAGCACAGTGCACATTCAACCGGAAGTGTTTCTGGTTAACCTCCCTGCCTTCTCCTTTTTTTCTGTTTACTTCCTTGGAAAATATCCTCACCTGAATGTAGCCGCAGATGGCGCGGGTCTCGTATAAGTTCTATAGTAAACCTTCTGTAATCGGTTTCTAGCCTTCGCTGCGCTACAGACGTGTTAGCGAAAAATAGTAAATATTAAAGTGCGGCGAAGCACGCATGTTGAACAGTTCAGCCTATCAACAGTGCAGAGGGAGGAGGAGGCCCCATCACTGGGGCCTCCTAATACTTGCTTCTTATTGTACAACTTACATCAACAGCCGCCACAGTCATCACAATCAATTTCTTCTACTACTTCATATTTACCGCAGGACGAAGGCGTCTCCCGGCGATCTCCAACTGACCCTGCTTCAGGCTTAACTGCCACCTCTGCCCTGCTTCACTGCATAAAAACTATAGTTCTCCGCATAGTGCCATTGTGATGCGGAAAAGTTATTGTTAGGGCTCCGACCATTATACACTTTTGGCCTTACGGCCATGAAGAGGCATGGCTCTGGTCATTCTGTTTTTACAGCGTGAAGCTTTGAACCCAGCAGAAATGTTCGACAACTAATGTGAAGTATATGCAGAGAAATAAACTTGCGTTGTGTCTTCCCTCTTCTAAAAATGAGACTCTATAATCTGCGGGCTACATATGCTGCCCAGTTGCATTTTTCGCGACCAATATGGCTTCTTGCAAAGACAAGATGCCGGTGCGTGCTACCATTATGGAGCATGAAACAGGCGTCACCACAAGCTGTCCAAAGAGGACAGATTTGGGGTCCTTCAAAGTTTTTCAGAAAACGTGACGACAGAAATCTAGCTGGCCTAGAGCTACTGCATACGCTTTGCCTTGATGAATCGTTTACTTCTGCGCCCCCTAGCTTCAGCCGGGTGTGGTGATATTGCCACTTGCATGAAGAAAGAGCGCGCTTGTAATGAGCAGTTCTCAGATTTCAGCAGTAGACGGTGGTAGGCTACAGAATGTTGTTGCTTGAACTGTTTATTTTGGAAGTAATTCGCTTAGAAAAAAACAACAAACAACACTCGGCTTTGTTATGTTGCAAATAAGCTGCCTGACACAGAAATCATCTTGGCTACATCAATTCTTTCTGCTCTAATCAAAAATACCTAAAACGATGCACGAAGAAACGATTGGAACGATGCGGATCTCAACAAGCAAATAACAGTGGTTGACTATCACAAATCGGAATATGCTCTTGGAAGTTCTCAGCTCAACCTTGGTGTAGAAGTCGCACCACGCTCTGGCACGGTGGTCACGTGGAGCGGTTAGAATACAGAGCTCAATTTGAATAAGTAGCCCACGGTGTGCGCCTTTCCATAGGGACAGGGCTGCTAAAAGAAACAACTTGCACGCGATAACAAACTCAGCCCATCAGCCAATCGGAACACGCCAACACCGAGAAACACGGCGGCGAGTGCGTCAACAGCGTGCCGCTTAAGTGTGCGAGCTTTTCACCTACTGTGTTCACAGCTCACCTTATACAGGATAAATAATTGAGCTCGCGGTGTTGTCGGCGTTGCGCGGAGGCACAGGCTCAACGGTGTTGTTGCTATAACGGTCTAAATGATGATTATTTCTAGCGACTTGCCCTCCTAAACGGAAGCGGCGACTAACAGTAACGTATGTACAGTTTATTTGAGCTAGTCAGGTTTAGATCAAGCTGATATAATTTCAACGTCAGGTATGGGTTGCTACACCAGGCTCGCATCGGCACTTGCATAGACGAATGACACTATCAGGCAAGTTATGCTCGCCTGTCTTTCCTTGTGCTAGGGTTGCGTGTCCGGTTTTGCTTATAGCGCGTCAACCAGACAACATTTCTGACGTATGTCACATACTGTCGTGTTTCCGAGTGCCAGCACATCCATCTTATTCGGGGCAATAACCGTTCTAGTTTCGTGGTGGAAATTTGAACCACGGAGCGCCCGTTTTTACGAATGAGGGTTCGTTAAATATTTGGGCCGTGACTTTAAAGAACGGTCTTCGCGGCGGCGTTAGAGGCGCGGACGTCAGGCTACGCCACAGTGAAAAATACGCTGGAAATATGGTCCGTGCGGTAGCCGTTTCAGGGGACGCTAATTAGGAATACTTTGTTAGTAAATTACGCTTCTGAAACAGCAAACCGATCGTTGTTGTTGAAAGAGAAGAGTCTCGGTAAATGAGAAAAGACGCGAGAGCGAAATACACGCCATGACGTTGACCTGACGTTTCTCTATCAGTTTGCAGTGACGGCATGTATTTTAACAGCGTCTGCACTCGAGTGCGGTTGTATTGCTTATAGAAGGAGAAGGATTGCGTTGACTTTTAAAAGACACATAATACTCCGCCTAGAAGATTTCAAGACCTCTTCGTGTGCCAAAAAGGACGAAATACAAGTATAGACTGAAATTCGTGACTGCACATGAGGTGCTAGTGCCGGGTATTTCAGCGCGAAATGTAAAAGAAAGAAAACTCCGGCCCGCGTTTTCCCCCGGTTATAAGTGGCCATTTTAAAAGTTTTATTCCTCGAGCTTAATGTGCATTAATACATTTAATTATGGCAAAGCCATATAGCGGTGAACTCCGGAATAATTTTGACCAACTGGTGTGCTTTAGTGCGCACCCAACTTGAAGTGCATGCGCGACCGCTTTCTTGCATTTTCGCTCCCAACGAAATGTGGCAGCCATGACTAGGAATCAAACACACAACCTCGGCTTTGCAGCGACGTAAAAAAAAAAAAAAAAGCCACTAACCACCATTACCAAGAATGAAAAAAAAAATTTTTTTTTTGTTCACCAGAAGAACGAAGGAAGAGCTTTGAAATGATACGTCACCAGCCTAAAGACACTGAGTGGTACTTTTCAGCGTGTCCTTTTACGCCCACTTTCGATGCACGCGAAGGCCGCGTCGAGCGCTGCAGCGCCTCGGCGCGCAAGAGACGTCCCCAATTCGGCGACGAGATAGATGGCATTTGCACTTTTGTTGGCGACTGCATAACCGATTCACACGCTTTTCGCCCTGGACGCTCGGCATTCCGGAGCGCATTTCTCTCTCTCTATGCTCGCCAGACAAACCGCGGGCCTTTAAGCGTTCACCCGACACACGATTGCACGCAGATGCCATTTTCTCTTTCCTCGCCGCGTGGTCTCGTTTATGCACCGTATTTATCAGCGTCTTCCGGCCCGGTGAACGCTACAGAGCAAAAGCGCGGAGCCTGCAGAGTCAAAGGGCCTCGACTCGGCTGTCGGGAACGCGGCAGAGAAATGCAGCCGGAAAAAAAAAAATCTATACACAAGACGAACGGCCCGCGCTGTGAAACCATAGAATCTGTCTCCGGTCGAGCCAAGATAGGGAGGACAAAAGAAACGAAGCAAATTGCAGAGCTTGTAATAAAAAGAAAGTGCACCAGGGCGACGGAACCGTTAATAATACGACAGAACAATGCTGTGAAAAGGAGAAAAGATGCGGGAAGGAGCGTGGCGCCTGTCACTTCCTCAGCACTTGTGCGCAGTGGGGGAAAAAACAAAAAAACGTGTGTACGTGCGCGTTTGTGTGTGTGTGGGTGGGGCTGGGGGATGCTACACATTCTTTTCGAGGTCCATTGGGGGTACAGGTGACGCTAAAAACTGCGGGCCTTTACTGAGTACTATGGCACGCAATCCGAGGAGCGACGCGTTAAGATATTCGTCCCAGAAAAGAGAGAGAAAAAAAAGAAAAAAAGTACAGCTCTGGAAAGGACAGAAAAAAATTGTTCTGCTTATTCGAAGCGTCACTAACGCCCCGCCATCGTGGTCTAGTGGTTATGGCGCTCGACTGCTGACCCGAAGGTCGCGGGATCAAATCCCCGGCCGCGGCGGCTGCATTTTCTGTGGAGGCGGAAATGTTTGAGGCCAGTGTACTTAGATTTAGGTGCACCTTAAAGAACCCCAGGTGGTCGAAATATCCGGAGCCCTCCACTACGGCGTCCCCTTTTGGGACGTTAAACCCCAGATATTATTATTATATATTGAAGTTTCACTAATTCGAAAACCATCGTAGTGTTTTGTTATTAGTGTGGTGAGAAAAACAAATTGCTGTGTTATGGTTCTATTACTGCACGTTCCTTGCGCAAGGTTGCGTTCATGCGAGAGAGGATTGCTAGCAATTCCGCGAAAACCTCGCGCTTGAAAAAACATTGCAGATTGCCAAATGACTTCTGGCCACCTGGTCCGAAACAGTACTATACATCTATGGCCTCGTCACTGTAATCATGGTCTTCGCCACGAACTTCACCGATAACATTTTCAGCAGTCTTCCTCAGGCAGATAACATCATCGGATGTCTCTTATCACTGGCGTTGTGAGCGAAACGCTATTTACAACGGGACCGCAAGGTCTTGCCGAACCCGTAAAACAATTCGCTTCCTCCTCAGGAATTATTACTTGCACAGCAACGTCCTCGTGATGAAAACACAGCACAACTTCGACATTCTTAACTGACATTAACATTATCCCGATTGCCCAATTATTTTTTCGCTAGTTATGGAATCAACATTTGATATGCTTGTCGGAATTTTTTTTGTTTGTTTTACACCGACGGAGTTGCTGGTGGTTTAAGTTCTGCTTAACCGGTGTTCACGAAAAGATGAGTTCCGTTTAAACCCAAGTTTATTAATATTGTGCCCGTGAGCGGCAAACCAGTGTCGATACCTTCGTTCCGGTCGTCCGGCATTTCCGTTCAGGTGCGTTTCACTAATCCAGAGTTCAGAGTAGTGAGACTAACTAGATGTAATCTGGAGGCAAGTTGTTCAAGCGTATTGCTCTTTGCAATGTATTTTTAAGTTCACCGCGAAAGACGTAAAATGTGGCGTGCGTAGTGTAACTCTGGAATGACCCTTCCTATTAGCGAGACTACCTGAACATTTCATTACAAAAGTTTCTTACAGTAGTTTTCGAGAAAGTACTGCATGAACTGGATCTGTCCGTGTTTGTACACTGTGGGGACGCACGACTGTGTCGCGTCCCCTCAGGTTGATTCCCCATATGACTCCTTGCGTCTTTCGCAATTCAGATTCTCCTAATGCGACGAGATCGGCGTATTCGGATTTCAGCACTTAAAACATGAAGTAGCCAAAGCTCCTAGTTGTGAGTACAAAATAGGAGTTTTCGAATGAGCCACGAACTTATAGCGCAGCCAGTGTGCGGCTCTACCTGTCAATTGTATTGGTGAGGTCCTGCACCTACGTGACCACCTTATGTGTGCTGACGTCACGACACATATGCACCTACTAGGAAACGAAAACCAAGGCTGGTTCACAGGAAATATGTTGCATTAACTATTCAGGTCCCTCTGCAGCTTGGCAGTTTTCCTTCTGGTATGATTTCGAGGTGCAGGAGCTTTATTTAACGCAACAAATGAAAAGTCGATGACATCGCGTCAGTACTTTCTAAAATGCTTCCTGTTTGATGGATGAATTGCTGTGCAGGGATTAATCTACAAACAACCGCGACCGCGCACAGGTAAACGATTAGCGAAGCATTAACTGCTGCTTCCACGAAAGGCGGACAGCTATTGTCTCCGTAATGTCCGTCTACGAGCATGTGCAGCTAACGATCATTAATGAAGATTGTGGCTGCCGGCGATGCTAGTCGGAGTGTGTATTAATCTGAGAACCACAGAACCATCGCTGGGCGACAAAACCCCAATACGAGGCGGACCTTAGAATATGTGTCGCAGAAATGCTCCGACCGTGTCCAGGAACTAAACCCTTGCGCTCCCACTCAGTAGCCAACTGCCATAATCACTGAGTCACCCGCAGGGCACATATAAGCCAATCGTGGTGCTATGGTGCCACTTTTCGAAGAATAGAGCCAAACTGGAAACCAAGGGACCTACTGAGCTCAAGCGAAACCGTATACATTCACGCATGAGCACCAGCATGGTTCCTATAGACCTTGCAAAATAGCTCACTGATGCCGGTTACACATCAAACTGCATTAATTCGCCTTGTAGGGCTGTATTTTCTAACAATTATTTCATTTTCACTTTTTCTTTTTCGTTCTTCAACGTTCACCTAAACAAACGTCACGGCCGGAATCGAACCCTCGGTGCGGCGGATAAGAAACGAAGAACGACAACTTTAGTGGGCTGTCACACCCGAAAGTGTTCAATGTCTATGTAGTGTTACTAATGCATCGAAAGAAATGGGCACGCGGCTACTCAATGACTACAATAATAGGCGTCCAAGAAAAAAGCTTATATATAGGCAACAGAAAGCGGCCGCGTGCTCTGAATGTGACTCATAGGCCAGCAGGCCAACGCTTTTGTTGAAAACCCCGATTGGCAAGAAAGGCAAGAGCACGAAGCGTTGCCGCTTCTACAACTGTAAACCTGCGAGAAAACAGGCTTTGAGTTGTCTACGAGATATTTGAAAGTTTTAATCTATGGGGCGGAAGTGGTTGCGATACCCAAAAACCCAACGTGTACTTGACTTATGCCGGAACCCAAGCATCTTGCGTACGCAAGCGGAAAGCAAGCCTCTCGTGTCGTCTATTCTTAATCTTTCTATTGGCTCCCAGAAATGCGCGAGAAATTAGAGTAATGGCCCATACGCCTAATGTGTTTGGTGGCTTCCAGCCGCATCCGGGCAGTGGCAGGCCGTCTGGTCCCAGCGGGCACGGTGCATCCAGTCCTGGTACTCCCTGTAATCAATAAGGAGTAAGAATGAGAATTTGTTGGGGCGTATTTGAAAGCAAACAGTGCTATGCAGCGGACAAATAACGCGAAGATAGAGAACGCGGCAATATCGGTAGAATATAGTGCCACAAACGAATAAAACAGCCCCAGGAAGTTAAACTACACCAATGGACATCCTTCATCTATAAGGTACACTACCCACGCTTACGTATGACGGCCCCTCCACATTCCTCGCGATACGTTCTGACATAGGCACATTTTAAAACTAGGCGCACAACCGTATATGACGCCGTGGGCCTTGCCACATCAATGCCTGTTTCTTTCCGGAAGGCGGTATTTGACAGGACGCCTACATTGCGCAGAGTAAATTCGTTTGCAATGAATGGGGAATTCGTATAATAATAATAAATGCTGGGGTTTTGCATCCCAAAACCACGATATTATGAGACGCCGTAGCGGAGGGCTCCGGAAACTTCGACCACCTGGGGTTTTAACGTGCACCTAAATCTAAGCACACGGGTCTCTAAGCATTTTACCTTCATCGAAAATGCGGCCGCCGCGGCCGGGGGAGGGGGGGGGGGGCTGTAATTTGTAAAGGCTGCAGTAGTTTTTCATGAGATACACTAGTGCCCCTGTATACGTTACCGCAGGTAGCAGAATTGCGCATAACTTTTCCTTGCACCCCTCGCGCCGCTATTCGGCGAGCGCCGTCACGTGGTGCAAAATGACGTCAAATGTTCAAATATGCCACAGCGAAGCCAACTTCACGGACTAGACGGCGCGGCTCCCGCGCCGACTTGTTTCCGTGAGTTCTATCGTCATTCCTTTTTTCGAACAGTGAAGCACCTGTGAATGATGTTTAACGACAAATATCGTTTCGTATGTGGTCGCCAGCGTAACCACACGCAGAAGGGTCTTTTGGCGACGGTCACTGATCGCCTGGCTTAGGCAAGACAAAATGCACTCGCCTGATTGCCGACCGTACGTGCGTGAAGTCTCCTTCAAACGCCTTTCAAGACAAATATTTCTTGCCTTCCGGCCGCGCGACAAAAGGTCATACGCATGCTGAAAATAAGCGCACCACTTTTCTTTGCAAAGTACTGCGCAGTAGCAAGCGAACGTTTGAGCTGTTCGATAGTAGCATGCACCTGGAATCTGTGGTAGTGAGATCGGCCTACCGCTGTAAAATTCTCCGAGGATGGGACGCGATAAACGGGCGCACTCTTGTTCAGAGCCAGCCATGCACAGCTTCAATGCATGCATTATACCTTCGGTTTACTTATGACACCTTTGAATCAAATGTCGGCCGCGGCGGAACACCGCGCCGTGTATGTCTCCTGCGTGCCTGACGAGGGGCTTCACTGCGCAGCCGTTGAACATAATGGCGGACCTATGCGCAACTCTGCTCCAGTAGGGAGCATGTACAGTAATTCTAAGATAACCAGCGAGTGTGACGTCTGGATTCGGTTTTTTGCGTCTATTCTACGAAGTTTTTGTCTTCTGGCGCTCCCTTTTAGGTTTATTTGTGATAAATCACTAAACTGGTAGTCATTGTCATGTCCTGTGCCTTCTATATCTTTTATGCCTGTGTTTAGTGCTGCTTTATCCGGAATAATTCACGTGTTCATCTAGAACCCGGGTGTTAGGACATCCGAACAAGTAGCAGCTTAAGAGAGATACGATTTTACACAAGAAAACTGAAGGGTGATGTCCGCAGTACCCAGTGCCACAATGAACCGCATGACTTTAGTTTTAGGCCTAGGATTTTTAGGGCGACACCGCAGACGCCGTCTTGCGAACTGCTTTATTCGTTTTAGTGGCCGTTCTCGCGCGCATGCAGATGCTAGAGACTTGTTTCGACAGCCAGGGGCCCCACCGTACCACGAGTTGATAGTTCCGTCACCAAGATTCTTTGTCACTGCCTTCGCGTTCCCTTAAAAGTTACAGGCACACAGCTCTTCTTGCGAGTCCAGAAAGTTATCACCCTCACAGGTAGAGTTGATGTCCCCGCGCGTTGATGACAGTCAGAAAGTTGGCGTTTTACCCTCAAAAACTAACCTGCACCTCGAATAATTTTTTCCCAAGTACTAGCAGAGACTGTAATCACTTTCCCGCCTCCATCGGCTCTGCCAAAGATGCATGACGGTTTCAAGTCTCCAATTTATTATCAACACCATTAAACAACTGGCTATTGCTGGGTTTCTTTCCTTATTCTTTCCTTTCCTTTTTTTTTTGCTGCTTATTCACTGTTGTCACCGACGCCTTCCTGTAGCTCATGAATGGCCCTGAAACTAGCGTTCGGTTAATGTTCATTTTATTGCCCACGAAGTACGTGCCAAATGCGAATCTCCGGGACTTCGCGGAGATGACTATCTAAACTCTCTGGTATAATTACAAGCGAGAGCAAAGCACGGTCATGCAAACCAAAGATTGTTTACTTGATCGCCTTTATCGCCCTTGTCTCCTTTCTTTCCACGCTTCCCACGGGGTCCCTGAAAGCAGAAAGAGAGAAAGAAAAGATCAAAGCCCCTTTCTTAAAGAAATATGGTTGAACGCGAAGATTTCTCCCACGCAAATTGAATCAAAGTCCAAAGCCAACGACCACACAACCAAACCAAGAAATGCTGAGCGACCCGGTGCAATGGATATGTGATTTGACTGCTTGTTTAGAATTGTACATTTTGAACGTTGAAGTTGAATGAAGATTCATTTCGTTAAGTTGAGTAGCCTTTATTTTAGCAGCGAAGCTGTTTAGCAGATCGTTCCTTGTCCGGCGAACCAACAAAACTATCATCATCATAAACGGGTATGTGCCACAGAAATTGGTAACGCCCACTACTCACCACTGGTCCACTAAAAATGACGAAGGCAACAGTTAGCCCAACAAATGGCTGCGAAGCGACGGCGGCAAGCCGAAGACCCCGAGTACGCACAACGAGAGAATACTAAGGAAAGGGAGAGACATCGGCGGCTGCGATAAGACCCCGAAGCGATGGAAGGCCTACGTCGACGACGACGTGCCCGTAGATCTATGTGAGCTACGGATGCTTGGTTTCAACTCGAGGTTCTGTCTCTGCAGTTCGGACATCCGTGCCGTGTCTTTGACTGTCTGTGGTTTAACTCAAACCCCTCTGCGCTGAGAATTAACCTAGAAACAACCTAGCATAACCTAGCTAAAGCCTAACAACGACCTAGAAGCAACTTAGAAGCAACCTGTATCACCTTGCAAAGGCTTAAAAACAACCTATAGAATCAACCAGATTAGTCTCCAGAATCGACCAGTTTCGCCGTTTCAGGCCTTGCGCGGCTTAGTGCAAGCTTCAATTTTTTTTTTTTTTTTGATCATGTAGCCGTTGATCACACGCACAAACTCACACTTTCACGGACGACCATACACTTGCACAGTATCGCCGTGTGATCGTTGTGATCACAGACGGTATGAGGCTCGGCCATATCATAACGTGACACAGCCTGCTTGCAAACGTGAGATCAGTGCAGGAACGGTGTTGCGTCGTGAGTCTTTGTAGCCTCTTCAGTTTCAACGAGCAGCGATCTAACATGACCTAACACGATATAGCACGAGTAGTGATCTATCATGATCTAGCTACGGGCACGATCGCGCTCGCGCTTAGGCTTGCGTACGGCAGCCTCTTCTTCTGCCGTGCGCTGCACCCGCGCCCTACCTATGGTGACGGCCGGGAATGCAATGCGTGAGGCACGCAATGCAATGCAGATATACTATACAGTTCGTCTGGCTAGCGTGGCGTTACAGTTCCCATTGTTCATTTTGGTACAACTGCGAATGTGAATTGTAGTGTTCTACGATACGTATGTCGTGCGCCATTGTTCTATTGCGTAAATTGGCGTTCCTGTGGTACGTTTTCGGCGCTCACGGACGATTCAGTGTTGACATGAAAAGCTTCAATTTAAAGAAAAAGTCACAGTTTCGCCGCAAGGGTGAAGCAATGAATGCGATAGCAAGAACCTGGAATGTCACACGAAGAACGACAAGCAGCTCGATACTTGCAGCGCGCCGCTGAAGCACAAAGGACGCCCGAAATGAACGCACAGGTGCACGCAGGGCGAGCGTGAACTAACAGCTATCACAGTTGTCACGTCTTTTGCTTGAGCAAAGCGCAATGTTTGTTTGTTTCCTCAAAATTATGGCACAAAGCCACTCAGGGGCAGGCCCATAGTCAGAGGGGGGCCTAGCCCCCCCCCCCTCCCGAAATTTGGTCAAGTAGGGTTTTTTACCAAAAGCAAAGAATGAAAATAGGTGTTTTTCTCAAACAGACAAGATTTTCTGCAAGTGCCCCCCCCCCCCCCCCCGAAAAAAATTCCTGCCTACGGGCCTGCTCTGGGGGATTAGCCAAGACTGCGGGTCGACAATGGAGAATTAGACGCTCTTAGATATGTATTTTTCTTTAAACTGCGGCGCGTGGAGTTACCCTTCTGAGTCTCCTGCCACACGGGGGCCTCTGACGCAAGGTGTTCCGGTGTTCTTTTTTTTTCATTCCACATCACGAGTGGGTACAGAAAGGGGCCACTTTGTCGTGCGCGTCTCAAGGGCAGTTTTCAAATTGAAAGAAAAATGTAGGAGCATTGCGTGATATAAAACATGCTCAAGCTCCTCCGAGATCTCACGCTCAAGCTCCTCCGGGGATTCGGTTCGAATCCCCGGTCGGGTACTTCAGAATTTTTTTCTTCTGCTTTATTTCTCTTTGTACCTTTTATATATATACATATACATATCCCGTACATGACGGCGACGGCAACAATCCGCCGAGAGTATCCATATAATTGCTATCGCAATAATTAACTATTTTTATCATGTTACGTCATCGCAAAATCTTGTGTCGTAGAGCTGTTGCAACACGACATTACGAACGACCTCGCGTGACCAATAAAATGAGGCAACATAGCGGAATTCGACAATGTTCAGAATAACACCCCTGATAAAATGCGAGGAATTGTGGGAGCATGATGAACGTAAACGGCGCACTATAACATTGCTGAATTTAAGTAACTTTCAAGAATTCTAACGCGAATACATCCTTTGCAAGGACATAACACTCACTACACGCTATCAGTCAAGTTTCAATGAGGAAGTGTTTGAGAGTTGATCTGATCGACGTATGAAACAACATTTTCGAAGCCTTGTCAGATTTCTCTGATGTGCCCGTTATTTCGCATGTGCTCTACGATGATGATTTTTCATTGAGTGAAGCTGTGTATTTAAACTCGTCAAATAAATTGCTTCCCTGGGTTTTCCTGTCATGCATGTGAGCATGCGATTTTATTAACATTGCACATTGCGCTGTGTATTAAAATGCTATAAAGATCTCCACGCGACGAATGGCGACGCCGTCGCCGTTCGTCGTGAGTATGAGCCAGTCCCCTTAGGGCAAACAAACAAACGAGACGAGAACGCGGTTTGCGCTCAGTCAGCGGCTTGCGCTCAGACCGGCCGGCTGCATCAGCCGGCATCTCGCCTCTGCTGCACCGAAGCCCTCTCCTGGCTCCCGCTTCCCAGCCGGCGGCTACTCAAAGGAGAGCGGGCAGTTCGGGATCGAGGGCTGACGGTGCAAAAAGACCCGACGCGACGCCGCCATGCCGAAGAAGCAGGAAGACGGCAAGGAGGATCCGCCTAAGGCAGGGCGAGCGAAGCGCCAAGCTGCTACCGCTGCTGACGACGCCCCTGGGCCCTCCACCGAGACCCCGGCTGCCAAGCGGCCACGCGGTCGACCACCCAAGGCCATGTCCGTGGAGCCGCTAGCGCCGAAGCCCATCGCGGCCACAGCGGCTCGGAAGTTGCGGAAGGCAGAGGATGTAGCGCAGCCGGAGACTGAAAACCCTTCCACGAGCAAAGCAGTCCCTACTAAAGCCCGGAGGTTGAGCCGTATAAAGCGCCCGAGAAGCTCCTCTCCGAGCGGCACCGTGGACACGGCTAGCGACGCTCCAAAGCGTCGCAGTGCAAAGAGGAGGGTGAGCCGCGGCCGATCAAGCCACTCATCCCACAGTCGTCATGGAGGAAGAGCGCGTAAAGGACGAAGCCGTGACAGTTCGGCCTCTCCGTCGGAGCGAAGCCACGGAATAAAGAGACGGAGCAAGAGCCGCCGACATGCCCGGTCCAGAAGCTCTGTCTCGGCAACGACCATATCCTCGAAGCGCGGCAAAAAGCGTCGCCATGCCCAAAGTCACGCGTCCTCAAGGCACGGAGGAAGGCGTGTGAAGGTGACGAAGTCTCCGAGCAGCCGGTCGTCAAGTAGACGTGGGATGCGCACGACTGTCGGCAAGACCACCAAGCACGCGAGGGCAAAGTAAGAGAGGTGGAGTCAATATTGGAATTGGTTTTGATTAGGCCTGACTGTTACGCTTTCAACCAGAGCTAGCTGAAATGAACAATTCGTCTTCCCCTCCGTTCCGAAAAAGTGGCGAGGTAAAAAGAGCCTCTTCCTCTGGCGAAGTGTAATTTTCTACAATAAAATTTCCTTCAACATTCCTGTATTGTTTTCTGAAATTGCGGGGACGACACAACATCTGATGATTCTTTATCACACCAATATTGGTTTATTTATAGAACCAATATTCATGTGCACAAGTTTGTCCAATTATTCTATAGTACATTGTTAACGTTGTGTAAGGCAGCGTGTGATGTATTGCGGAGATCAGTTGTCAGAATCGGGCCGAAATCACAGTACAACGGCTCGGCAACGGAAGTAGTAAATGTATGTCAATTGTTCGAGCCGAAGAAAAAAAAAATCGGCAGATCCCACGCCTTGTGGGAATCGGTTTCATGCGAAGCAATCGGCGAGTAATTCTCTATGCTGCATTTTTTTTTCGCTTTGAGCCAAGCGTTACGAGGTGTATCGACGTGTCTTCGTAAGTGTAGTAGTTGGGTGCACATCGTGGGCTTACCAGGAACGTCGACTACACTGGCGTTTAAAGGGTAACTTTAAAAGCAGAGCCAACCCTGGAACCACAGACGTTAATCTGATATGATGCCTGTATCGCAGGAGCGCTTATGTAATGTTTATTGCTTTTATTTGTAAAATTCGATAGCAAGCACCACAACCACAACTGACCGTGCACCGACATTACGCCTGCATAGCCTGTTTTTACAAACCAGTTTATAGACCTGGCGTGGATCTGTGGTAGAATACCTGATGGTCACGCAGAATACATGGGTTCGATTACTGCTGGGATCCTAATTTTTATTCCTTCCATTCATCGGGTCAATGCTGCCGATGAAAGTTTTTCTTAACGCTCTCGCATTTAAATGACCATGGTCTGTTCTCACCGTTCCGTTCCTGGGTAGATATAAACTGTCAATCACCTGTGGCGCATACCCGTACACCGCGGCCTGTGGTAAACGGGTATGCGCCACACGTGTCTGGAGGAAAGGGTTTGACGACGTACGCGGCAGGATTTTCACGTTACTCATGTCATGACCCGGCAGTCATATTCACAAACCCTCTTACCCTCGCATGCCAATTTTGGTCTAAACCAAATTAAGGAGGCGATCACGAGAGCACCCAGACGTAGGCGGCTAGATAGATACGTAGAAACGCTCAAAGTGCCAAAGGTTCGCTAAGAAATGCTTCGCATTTAAAAGTCAGTTTCGCCGCAAGGGCGAAGCAATGAATGCGATAGCAAGAAACTAAAATGTCAGACGAAGAACGACAAGCAGCTCGACACTTGCAGCGCGCCGCTGAAGCACAAAGAAGGACGCCCGAAATAAACGCACATTTATACGCAGGACGAGCGTGAACTGTCACAGTTGTTACGTCTTTGCGCTTGAGCAACGCGCAGTGTTTGGTTGTTTCCTCAAAATTAAGCCTGGGGGATTGGCCAAGACTGCGTGTCGACAATGGAGAATCAGACGCTCTTAGATATTTCTTTTTCTTTTAAACTGCGGCGCGTGGAGTGACGCCTCTGAGTCTCCTGCCACACGGGGGCCTCTGACGCAAGGTGTGCCCGGTGTTCTTTTTTTTTTTTTCATCCCACATCACGAGTGGGTACAGAAAGGGGCCACTTTGTCGTGAGCGTCTCAAGGGCAGTTTTCAAAGTGAAAGAAAATGTTGGTGGTGGTGGTGGGGGTGGTGGTGGTGATGTTGCAGCAGGCGGGGTTAGCCTGGCCTGCATGGCCGGCAACTGTTCCGCCTGAGCATCTCCTGAATTGTAGGGGTATGTCACCAAGTGTTGAACAGCCCAGTGTATCGCAGGAAGACCAACAAAATTGGCTGCACGCTTCTCCTCGTTGCCGCTGGCCCTTCAGGAAAAACGCTGTCTTCAAATGTCCGGTGCCTATGACAACCTTTTTGCAAGGTGCGGACCATCGCTGCTCTTTCCGCATCAAACTGCAGGCAAAGCCAAATAAAATGTTCAATGTCCCCGATGTCACCGCAGAGGGCACAAAACGGGGAAGCGTATCGCCCAGTCTTGGATGACCAAGCCGGGGTGGGAGCGTTGCGTAATAGAAAACACGCTCATGCACCTCTGAGATCTGCGTACCATCAATAGCTCGCCGTTATTTCGCCGGCGCATACATGGCGTGTGGTTGAGTTGTCTAACGCAGCGCGCTGGGGAGCGAGGGGTAGCTGGTTCGAATCCCCGGTCGGGTACTTCAGACTTTTTAGATGCGAAGCATCTCTTGCCCGGGGGTATGTCCCGCGGCGTCGGCCTTGGGGTCCGCACTCACACTACGCATGCGCAACTCTCCTCCTTCCCTCTCTCCAACAGCTGCGCATTACTCTCTCTACTTCTCTCCCAGCACCTGTTTGCGCTTCTGCGTTCTCGCTTGTGCTCTCGCGGTGCATGCGCTACTCTCCTCCTCTAGTCCCCTCTCCTTCAAGTGTGAATATAAAGCGGGTAGAGCGCTGCGCGAGTTGTCCAGCGCTTGCTTCGGTTGACTCCTCTGAAATGCGGGCTCGACATGCCGAAATTCTCTCCTGCGCAACGCCGCGATGAGCGCCAGCGCATGCGCGTCCCCTCCCCTTTTCCTCTCCTACGCTGTCCCCCTCTCGCGCGCCTGTCGACCGCGTTCCCCGCTCGCCCTGTCAGAATTAACGGCCAGGCTAGAGGGAAGGCACGACGGGCGTAGTGTTCCTCTTCGCGTTCCACGGCGCGAGGTCGGTAGCATGCCCAACGAATGCCAACGGAACGTGATCGTGCAAGTGCTCCGGCTTCACATCGCCTCATGGTCCCCTTTAGCGGGAGATCGTGTAAGTTTTTTCTTCTGCTTTATTTCTCTTTGTGCCTTTTTATATATACACATACATACACATATCTGGGACATGACGGCGACGGGAACGGCAAAAATCCGCCGAGAGTGTCCGCCGAGACTGTCGCTAAACACGCGTCCGTTGCTTCGCCGGAAATGGTGCCGACAAATATATACATATTCCATTTTATTGCGATAGCAATTATATGGACACTCTCGGATGTTTCTTTGCCGTCGCCTTTGCCGTGATGACCCGGATATGTATGTATATATAAATAAAAGCCACAAAGAAAAATAAATCAGAAGAAAAAGACCTGTCACCCCTCGCTCCGCAGCGCGCTGCTTTAAACAACTAGGCCACGCGCCACCGGCTGTTTAACGTAACAACGGCGAGCTATTTATATGCACAATTTTCCGCTAGCGGCACGCAGAGCTCGGAGGTGCTTCAGTGTGTGTAGTATCCCCTGCGAGGTTGCCCGAAGGGCGCGCTTTAAAACAACGCTCCTACATTTTCCTTTAGCTTGAAAGCTGCCCTTGAGACGCGCACTAAAAAGTGGCCCATTTTTGTACCCACTGAAGATGCGGAACGCCGAGTAAACAATGTGTCGAATGCCACCGCGCGGCAGGAGACGCGGAGGGGCCACTCCACGCCAGTGGCGCAGGCAGAATTTTTTTTCAAGGGGGGGGGGGGGGGGGGCACCTCCTTGATCCGACGTTGGGTCTAGGCAGTTTAGTGGGTCGAGTGTCATTTTGTGCTCTGCCTCCCATGGACAAAAATTTCGGGGGTGGGGGGGGGTGGGGGGGGCAAGGGCCCGGTGTGACCCCCCCCCCCCCCTTGGATACGCTACTGCTCCAGGCGCCACAGTTTTAAAGAAAATTAAGTCTAAGAGTGTTGGGTTGTAGCGCACTGCTCAAGCACGAAGAAGTAACAACCGTAACAGTTAGTTCGCGCTCGTCCTGTGTGGTCGTCCTGTGTGTGTTCTTTTCATCAGTCCTTTGCGCTCGAGCGGCGCGTTGCAAGTATCGAGATGCTTGCCGTTCTTCTTGTGACATTCTAATTTGTTGATATCGCATTCACTGCTTTGCCGTTGCAGCACAACTGTGACTTTTCAAATGCGAAGCATTTCTTGGCGAACTTCTGCGACTTTGAGCGTATCTATCTATCTAGCCGCCTACGACTTTGTGCTCTCCTGGCCGTTTCGTTAATCGGATGTATACCAGAATTGGTGTGTCATAACATGGCCTTATTACGAACATAAATGACAGGTCATATCATGAAAATCATGACACGCATGTCATGAACAGCATGATTTACATCCCACGCCCTTTGGGCTCTTGCGGCCGTTCCGTTAATTTCATATATACTAAAATTGGTACGGCGTGACAAGAGTTCATGACGTACATAATGACAGGTCCTAACATGCAAATCATGACGCGCATGTCATGTGCAGCATGATTTATATGACATGGTCTCGGGGCGCTCGCGGCCGTTTAAATGAAGGGATATATACGAAAACTGGTATGACGAGACATTTCTGTATGACGAACATAACTGACACGTGGTAACAAGAAAATCATGACATGCATGTCATGTACGACATGATTTACATGCCACGCTCATGGCGCACTCGCGGTCGTTTCGCTTGATTGATATACACCAAAATTGGTATCGTGCGATGTGACTGTATGAAGAACATGAATACCAGGTGGTAGTATGAAAACCATGACATCCATGACATGTATGTCATGATTTACATGCCACGCTCATGGTGCGCTAGCGGTCGTTTCGCTTACATGATATACACCAAAATTGGTATTGCAGCGGTCGGTTTCAGTAGATTGATATACCCCAAAATTGGTATTGCGCGATGTCACTGTATGAAGAACATGAATAACAGTTGGTAAGATGAAAAACCATGACATGCATGTCTGTATGTCATGATTTACACGCCACGCTCATGATGTATTCGCGGCCACTTCGCTAGCTTGATGGACACCAAAAACTGGTATTGCGCGAAGCGACTGTATGACGAACGTAAATGAGACGTGGCAACATGAAAATCATGATCATGACGTGCATGACATGCACGACATGATTTACACGCTATGCTCATGACGCACTCGTGGACGTTTCGATTGCTTGATATACATCAAAATTGGTATTGCGCGACGCGACTGCATGACGAACGTAAATGAGAGGTGGTAACATGGAAATCATGACATGCAGGTCATGTACGACATGATTTACAAGCCACACTCATGATACAATCGCGGCCGTTTTACTAGCTTGATATATACCAAAATTGGTATTGCGCGACGCGACTGTATGACGAACATTAGTGACAGGTGGTAGCATGGAAACCGTGACATGATGCCATGTATTTCATGATTTACATGCCGCGCTCATGGTGCATTCGCGGCTGTTTCACTAGCTTGATATACACCAAAATTGGTATTGCACGACGCGACTGTATGACGAACGTAAATGAAAGGTGGTAACATGAAAATCATGACATGCATGACATGTACGACATGATTTACATGCCATGCTCATGGCGCACTCGTGGACGTTTCGCTAGATTGATATGCACCAAAATTGGTATTGCGCGATTATTGCGCGATGTGACTGTATGAAGAACATGAATAACAGGTGGTAACATGAAAACCATGACATGCATGCCATATATGTCACGATTTACATGCCACGCTCATGGTGCATTCGCAGCCGTTTCGCTAGCTTGATATGCACCAAAACTGGTATTGCGCGATGTGACTGTATGATGAACATTAGTGACAGGTGGTAACATGAAAAACCATGATACGCATGTCATGTATGGCATGATTTACATGCTATACTCATGTTGCACTCGCGGCCATTTCGCTCGTTTGATATATGCCAAAATTGGGATTGCGCGATGTCACTGTATGACGAACATAAATGAGAGGTCTTAACATGCGAATCATGTTATGCATGTTATGTACGGTATGCTTTTGCATGCCACTGTCATGGTGCGCTTCCGGCCGTTTTGTTAACTGGATATATACCAAAATTGGTATGGCATGACAAGGGTGATGAACATAAACGACAGGTCATGGTCATGAAGGAAAGAAGTGGAAATTTGAAGGGCTCGTTTTTCTTTGTTATACACAATATTAATGAGGACCTACAGACAATAATGCCAAGGAAAGTATAGGGGACGTTATTAGTAGTAAATGTAATGTAAATGTGAAGAAAGAAAAGTGGACGAAAAGATAGCTTGCCGCGGGCAGGGACCGCACCTGCGACCTTCGAATAACGCGTCCGATGCTCTACGAACTGAGCTACCGCGGGGGCCATCCCCCCGTCCACTTTATGGGGTATATATGTGTATTTAAACGTAGGAGTGTTAGTCAGCGCCGATCACAACCGTGGCGGCAGAGTGTGGAACGCTCTTTTTTCAGCCTGTTGGCGTCACGTAGCACATGAACTTATTACGAGTTGGCAGCTGACCAATAATCACTCCCATACTACCTGAAAGCACCAAGTCTACCAGAACGAGACCCTCGCTATGAATGAAGGAAAGAAGTGGAAATTTTAAGGGCTCGTTTTTCTTTGTTATACACAATATTAATGAGGACTAACAGACAATAATGCCAAGGAAAGTATAGGGGACGTTATTAGTAGTAAATGTAATGTAAATGTGAAGAAAGAAAAGTGGACGAAAAGATAGCTTGCCGCGGGCAGGGACCGCACCTGCGACCTTCGAATAACGCGTCCGATGCTCTACGAACTGAGCTACCGCGGCGGCCATCCCCCGTCCACTTTATGGGGTATACATGCGTATTTAAACGTAGGAGTGTTAGTCAGCACCGATCACAGCCGTGGCGGCAGAGTGTGGAACACTCTTTTTTCAGCCTGTTGGTCATGGTCATGGTATGGTATATACCAGAATATGCGTTTCATTGGCGTGGTGTATACTCGATTGTGCATGCATGCGTGCATGGCAAACATGTGATATATATGGTGGACTAGATGCCATGGCATGAATGATTTCATTTGGCTCAAAAACAAACAAGGCGATGTATGCAGCTCTTTGCTGGCTGCTTCGCATTACATCGATTCCCACAGTGCGTGGGATCTGCCGGATTTTTTTTTTCGGTAAATGTCCCACGGGACGGATATACATCGACGAGCACATTTTTGAGAAACACACCGCTACAGTTTTCTCCACGATGTATGAACCCATAACCCATAAAAACCTCGGACCACATTTCATGAGGGCCGAAGCAATTCATCGACGACTATAATAGCTATGTGTTTGTAAACCTCCCCGAGTCCTACGAAATTTTCACCTTGCATCGCACTCCGACCAAGTTTTTCGCGATTACTTATAATAGACGTATTAAGTGCGTAGGCGTGAAAACGATTTCCATCTTTGCGCACACTGTGTTCGTAACATGTACTTTATACAGTGCCGCTTGTAATAAACGATCCGCGTGTGCGCCTCAATCCCTGCTTCGAGCCTGGCGCTCCGCGGTTGAGACGAGCACCGTTCCAGCCAGGGATTCAATCATGCCCGCGTATTGGCAGCGTCGGTAGGGGAGGGAGAAGAAGGCGCCTTCTGCATGGCCGCGCCTTTATAAGTGCAGTATGCCTGCTTTCCAAGGATTTGCGCGGGATGGAAATGGAGGAAGGCGACACTCACCAATATGCCCGTCTCGCCCCGGTCGCCCTTGGGTCCCTGCAAAAATAGAGAGAGCCGCGGCAAAAGGAAGAGAGCGTCAGTGGACACCGTCGTCCCTGCTGAGCCTCGGACGATGGGCGGCGGGGACTCGCAAGCATCACACACAGTCACGCACGCACACGCAGATGAAGAAGAAAAAAGCAACGTGAACAGGTCAGCGGCCAGCAGCGCAGCAGCCCCCAGCATGCACACGGCTGTAGCAAACAGGGAGGAGGAGGGTTGGAGGATAGGTAGGGGCAGGAGGCTCTGTCGCGCATTGGGTTTGGGTGGTATGACCGCGCACCACGAGCCAGCGGCTGCACGCGGGGGCCCGTAGTCTAGAGAGGAGCTTCATAATTACCGGTAACCCTGGGATGCCGTCGGTGCCCTGATTTTGGGGAGGGGAGAGAAGGGGAAAAAAGAAAAAGACGACTAATTAGAATGAGTCGGCCACAGTAGCGAGACAGCCGGTCGGCGCACAGAGCTGCCCGACTGCCCGGTGTGCTATGACACAGACGACGAGCATATAGAGAAACAACAATGCGAAGGGAGAAGACTCTGATGGACCACCAGCTGGGGGACCAAGTATTCGACAACGTCACTCGGCGTGGAAACTTTGGTGTGCCTCCCGCAGGAACCACCGTCCGCCTGGTTGGCCCTCAGCCATGGCGGTGCTTCTTCATGCGGACACCGCGCATTAAGCAGAGCAAATGTTATCAAGCAATATCTTCGAATAAGCTTCAAGTATTATCACACAAATTAAATGCGCCATAAATTGCTTTTGATCTATAGTCGTATGAGTGAACATGTGTATGGAATCATCGTGTTCACTGCGAAATGCTGCGTAGAATGGCAAGCTTTAGACGCCATGCGAACGCTAAGCCAACGCTGTGCTTATAGTAATGCCATTTTCGTTACACGACACATTCGCTACAAGCTCGCTTTTTCTCGAAAAAAATTGACTCTTCCCTGCAGATTCACAAAAATGTTCAGCCTTACAGGAATCATCAGTGTCGGGCACGTCTTTGTTGACACTTAGGTTTCCGTCGTTTTCCATATTATTTGCTGAGCAGCACGCTGTGACAAGGTGCGTTGAATGTGACGACACTCTGAAAAATTGCTGCTCCGTAAATTCAGAGCGCCAGCAATGGATAATCGGCAAGTAAGGTTAAAACCTGCTCCGCATAGATGGGGTCGCTCTTCGTCGACATCGTATGCCTGAGAAGTAGCTGGAGTTTAATTTCGAAGCAGAAGCTGTGCGAACGGCACGCCGCAAGCACCACTATAGTTGAAAGTTTTGTTCAATTAAATCCACGCTTGCAAGCTCACCCGATACGAATTTTCGCACTGGATCTTGATCAAGTAAAGTAAGGCGGCGAAGAGACGGGAGAAAAAGAGAGATTGAGCAAAGAAAAAAAAAAAAAAAGAAACGTCTCCACATAAACCGTCATGCTGCACGGCCGGAACTTCCGCTAGACATCGTTTAAGATGGGGATTAAAATACTGCGCATTAGCATTATGCCAAGTTAAGGCTTGCAACAGTAACCATAGAAAAAAAAAAGGGAATAACGTGTCCGCATGGCATCCAGCAGGGATACGGGCTTCTTGTAAGGCATTTGGGATAATGCTAGGGATAAAAATCGGTCGATAATGCCAAGCGAGGACGCACGAAAGCCTCTTTACGATTTTGTCATTTGACCAGGCGCACACGTTGAGTTCCGCATTAGCGCATTTTATGCATGCGCCGGATCTCGGACTGAAGTGGAGACCACGCAGGTATTCAACGGTGGCAGTCAGTTCGGGAAGTCGCGGAGCAGCCTACAAAAAGATCAAAGGAGCGTCGGCCAACTTACGGGAAGGCCGGGCTCTCCTTTTTCGCCTTTGTTACCTGGCGCACCTCGTTCACCCTGCGTTGGAAGCGGGCGCGCGCTTACCGTTAAATGCTTCCCTTCACCAGAGCGCGCTTGCCTTCCCGGCATGTTACCTTCATTCCGTCCAGACCCGGTGGCCCCTGCGGAAGAAAGAGGGTCGAGAAAAAAAAGGGGGCGATGGGTCAGCGGATTTCGCAGCGCGATCTAAGCGCCACGGCACGAGCCACAACGCGATGGATGCGGGGGGACAGTGTGCGAGGCGGGGCTGAGCGTCAGTCATACCACAAACAATCACACCATGCACCTCGCCAGAATGTGTTAACGTGTGCTCCCATCACCAGTGGCCTGTCTCACACCCCGGCGGCTTTCCTGCAAAGATGCGTCACTCGCGCGAACAATCACGGTTAGTTGGAACGTGGAACTTGCACCGCGGCCACGCGGTTCCGGCAGGGGCACGCTAGAGGAGTGCCGGCACATTTACAAGACGCCCGCATAGATCTACTCAGCTAAGCGCGACAAAGACCTCACGTACAGCTAGACATTTTGCGGCGAGGGAAGTAGGCACCCGCCGCCACAAAGAAAAAAAAGAACAAAAGTACAGCAAAAAGGAAGGACGGATAGGGTATAGTAACACTTAAATAAGGGCCCTCTCGTGTGCCGAGACACGGGCTCAGCTACTGGCATAGCATGACCTGAATTTGACCCGGCACGCAGTTTTCCTGCTGCAGAATGGCTTACGGGAGCGTTCGCTCACTTCCTTGTCCCTATATCATCGTCGAATGATTTCGCGTTTGCCGCCTGCGCCGGAAAAAGTGACCATTTCACGTTAACGACTCATAATAATCATATTTACTACGCTCCCCCTCTCTCACCATCCCACACTGCCCCGGTGAACTCGTGTGTTACCTCCACTTTTCCCGTCATGCCCGTTTTGTAAATATTTCAAAGCACGTCTTGCCAGCTAATAAATGCCTCAATAAAATAATTTTATTTTTGTCTGACAAGCTTTTCTTTGTACCGAGGCCGTGCTGCAGTACTTTTGCGTTTACAAACACTCGTTGCAGCTAACCACAGTCGTTACGATGGAGGAAAATGGGGAAGAAGGCGTTGATAGAAGGTAAAGTGGCATGCAAGGAAAGGTGTCTCGAGTGCAGAGGCGTGCTACGCAAAGGAGCACTATGCGAATAGTAGGCCTTGCGAGGGATTCAGTCTCGACCAACGCAAGTGTTCACGACACGAAAGAGCAAGTCGAGAACAAGTGCGCTGATCGGAGTGAGGCGATGTGTGTACATATACACCACAGAGCTCGCTCACGCGGTGATTTCGTTTTTACTCGTTATTATCCGAGGAGCACGCGGCGAAAATTGGAGGCCCAGAGGGGCGTTTATTGGAAACCCCCAACCTTGCTGAGGGAAACGACCAAACTCAAGAATAAGCAAGAAAGTGGCAGGGCATAGGACGAAAGGTCGATTTCGCCAAATACTGCAGTGTACATAAGCCCTATGCTTAGACTGTCGTAACGATTATTGATGCAATTTGCTAAAGTGAGGGCAGCCGGAGTTCGAATCCACTCACTCGCATTCTTTCTGATCACAAGTATCTCGGGCGAACTGTAAAGTGTCCGCAAGCTGCACGGCAATGAAGAAAACGGCCCCTTCTTTATCGCCTGGCTCTCTTTCCTATATCGGCGTGCAGTGTAATTGACGTACGAGGCGAAAGAAACGTGTGCCGACGTCCAAGCATCGAAAAATGCAGTGACACTCGTGAATTTTGGAAAAGATGCCGGACCAAAAAGAAAATAACGCAAAGAAGGAAACCTCTCGACTTTAAACTTCGTCAAGGAGCGGGCGTCGCCCTTTAAGCACGGCGCTGGCGTCCACCTCTCGCACGCTTCCTGCGAGATGGGCGCACGACGAGAAGTGATGGTCTTACCGTGATTCCCGTCCGGCCTTCTTTTCCGGGTAGTCCAGCCGGCCCCACCGGACCCATTGGACCCTGAGAAATGACAGCGGGCGTTTTGCCGGGCAATAGCGAGCCCTGCATTCTCGGCGCGGCGCCGTACGCGCGGCCCGTGTTCGATCCCCTTCCCGGGAGACTGACTTACCGGCAGACCCATGGGTCCTATGAGTCCCAGGTCGCCCTTCTCGCCCTGCGAATAAAGAGAGCGGCGGCCAGCCGCGCCGCCATGACCACCGGTTTCCGCGGAAAGCGCTTTGTGCGCGCCGCGCTGACATGCACGTCTCAGGCGCGGACGCAAACACACACACACACGCACTTGAAGCGCCCCACGCAAAAATCGTCCACAAAAAGCGCACGCTGGGGCTCAGCGGAGCATACGGACCCAGCGAAAAGATTTAGGCCTACGGCGCTGTGGGTTTCTGCCCTTATACAAGCGAAGGCACTGATCTCCTAGTCAATATTATCATGTTTCCGGAAGTTACTGCACATGTTCTGTTTTGCGCCCAAAATGCCGAGTCCATCTGGCGGCGTGATCGAGAACTTTTGCCGAATTCGTTTATCTATTAACCTTATGGCCGGCGGCGCTATAATAGTGCGTCGATCTGATGTCGCCCCGTTCTATATACGTTCTACTATACAGTTCTTGGAATAACGTTTGTCACCTCGAGCCTGATAAGTAAACTAAAGCGCGAGCACCTTTGAGGGACCTTATGATACGCGTCCACTGAAGGCTTATATTTAACTCACGGGAACGCAGCCAAAAAGACGACGTTAAAAACAGGGTACGACCTGGTTCCACAAACGTCGAAGCGAAGACAATCCGTTAGCAACTATCCTATCATACCCAATGCGGTCGCGTCTGGTTAGACGTACGGACACCGGAATCCCTGAATGATCTCAGAAACGGGACGCGCCATTCACCCATATAGCTTAGGTTGGGTTCAGACGAAACGGAAGAAACACTTACTTGCGGTCAACTATAACGAGAGCATAGTAGTTACGTGAATTCACACTGAAGCATGATCCACGGGTGATGCCGTAATCGACAACGTTCTTTTTTTTTTCTGGCTTACGTAAACATTAGGAACGCACAACTCGCCATATAAGGTGCGTTAACTTAGCCTACATAAACCGCAACAATCAAGTAACGTTCGGCGCATGCACAGTGAGCACAACACTATTTCTTTACTTACGTGATACGCTTACGTTTGGTTAGAAACGCTGTTCGAAAACTGTCTGTTTTGTAAATTTCTCTTAGTATATAAGCCTTCGGGTGTCCTTGTTGACTGTGAACAATGGTAAGGCGCTAAGGTGGAACAAACCGATAAGCTAACTGCGATTTTTATGTACGAACCAGTCCAACCGTGGACAACTGGTGGGTGCCATTAGCGCTCTCGCTTAGCGACGGGGAATTTTCGCAATTAGTTTCCGAATGACGCGACAGAAGACGTTCCGCTGATATCGCTCATTGTCTTCGCGTATAAGGCAAAGTGGAAGCTATTTGATAACGGCTCACTCTGTATAAACAACATATTTCGGTGCAACGACAATGATATGCAGCAGTGGCAATGGTAGGCAGTTGATAACACATTCCCTTCATGTTTAGCCTTTGCAAAAAATGGAAGGGAAATCAAGACATTAAGCAATATAAAAATTAAAATTGAATAGAGAAAACAGAAGCCTTTCATGGTTGCCTTGAAAAAAAAAAAATAAATCTCCCTGCACTACGAATACTATTCAAAGCTTCCGGATGTTCACATCAACTTGTTTTGTACAAGAAACCAACTCAGTTGAAGTGATCGAATACGTGACCGCTTGCGGAAGACGCGCCGCAATCACAACAAAGGCTACAGTTGTGTCACTTTGTTGCATCCGTCCCGATATCAATTGGTACGGGACATTTTTTGAAACGACACTTTTTTTTTAAAAGGAAAGATGGATTGCTGTGGCATGAAACATATTTCATAGTCAACTGTGCCCGATTGGGTCAGTATTATACACTTGAAAGTAATCTATTTCAAGATCACTTAATATACGACAGGCACATGTCGTCCACACTGTTATTGATTTGTTGCAGCTTCGCCATGGAAACAGCTCTACGGGACTGCAACATATTGACTTCTACAAGTAAAATGCCAAGTTAATGTTATTCGCAAGAGAAGTGGGATATCATATGAGCGTGAAAATTAAGGATGTATGCAAACTCAAGTTATTATTAGTAATTACCCACGTTCTGGCCTCGTAACAACTTTATTATAGAACCATACTTTATTTACTTATTTATTTATTAATTTATTTATTAATTACATATCTTTCTTGGCAATTATTACTCGTTATCATTTGATTATACCTATGGCGGGATTTAAATAAACTGAACAAATTAATAATTAATCGTTTGTAAGCAATGAACACAACAATGAAAGGGGCTATGAGGGACAGCGTAGCAGATGATTGTCATGTAAATTTGACTTACTAATATTTGTACCTGGGCGGGCCGCGTAATACCGTTTTACCTTGGCATTACCTGGGCTGGCCACGTAATGCGTGGGATAGATAACCGGTGAACAGTTAGAGTAGCGGAACGGACAAGGAATGGAAAGCGGAGCCGAGGATGGCAGAGGGTTAAATGGGGTGATGAAATTAAGAAATTGGCTGGCATAAAATGGGATCAGCTCGCACAAGACAGGATGAATTGGAGATCATCGGTGGATGTCTTGGTCCTGCAGTGAACATAAAGTAGGCTGATGATGATGGTGATGATGAGACTAGTGTTTTTTTAACGCGTGTGAAAAAGATAAAAGGGCTCGGAACTCGAGCGTTGTTGTTTTCGGAGGCTGAGAATCAAAGCCGCAAACTAGACCTCCGTGGTAGAACGCATCGAGGCATCGCGGCTGCTACTACGTGAGCAATTTTGAAATGAATAATAATATGATAACGTACGAAATTAACTTTTAAAAGCCATATCTGTACGCAAGACGCCTTTAAGGCACTTACACGGGTTGACGTGCGCGTGAGTAGAATTTAGACACATTGAACGCTTGCAATACATCTTTAAACGTACGGTAAGCGCGCGCCAGTTAGCGTGCCAACAAGGTACGCGTCTTTGACGAAGTGACGACGGATCAGCAGTGCAGCGTTTGATAATGACTTACCTGCTCGCCCTTCTGGCCGTCGATGCCTTTGTCGCCTTTGATGCCGGGAGGACCTTGGAATCCCGGCGGTCCCTATGCAATCAGCATGTGCAGAAAAAGAGAACGACCGATTGCAACAAACGTTTGTAAAATTAACGACTAACCAAAGAAAGCCGAACCTTAGAAGGCGCTTCTATATGAGTGACTGAACATTTCTCCGACTTGCCCTGCTGACAGAGTTTTCTTTTCCGAGAACTAGTCTCGTCACACGCTTTACCATAGCAAATGGAAGCACGTGTTCTTTAGAAATATAGCGGGCAAGCTGTAGGATGTAATTGGATTGGATTGGAAAAACTTTATTAGGATTGGAAAAAACTTTATTAGCAGGATGTGATAGAAGCGTGAAATATATTAAGGTGAGATCCTTATATGTCTCATGAGCCGAAAAATACGGCGTCCGGCGTTGACAACACGAACGGTACAAAGATTACGTCACATGAAGTCGTCATGCAGTGACGTGTCATGACGTCATCTGATGTCATCACGTGACATTGTCGCTTGGTCGAAGGTGGGCCGACCCAGGTGTTTGTGCAACACCACATGAGGTGCACAAAGCTTCAGGGTAAGGGGGGGAGACAATGCAACCTACTGAGAACCTCAAAGTAATTCAGTGTCTCGTGAGAGCATAGGCTTTTGCCTGCGCTCTCCTTAGCGTTAGTGAAAGGGACTCTGACATTTTAGCTTGTATTTGCAGGTACCCCGGCCCAGTGCCTTCTTCGCGCTGCCTTGAACTCTCTGTACCTTCTCTGCAGTCAGTAAGTGTATGTACAGTTTGAAAATTCCGCTACGATATGTATAGAGTGTGCTCTCAGTGCTTCATGTCTGGGTGAAATTTTCCTACATAGCTAAAAAAAAATGAAGACGAAACCTGGCCGACCTTTACTTGTGGTATACTGTAAATAATTCTGTGAAGACCTGTTTCGTGCTCTTTACTTTTATGCAGCGAATATCTATGAGAATGACGATTACTGATAGATGAACGTCTATTCAGCAAGCAATGCGTGCATATACGGTTTCTTGGCGTAATCCAAGATGTATTGGTGAGAAGATGTGGACTCATTTCGACGCGCTAGCTGCACCAAAGTGTGAATCAAATCATGCCTTCTGCAAAAAGGAAAAGCAATCCTTCTTCGATGTCACTTTGATCACCGTGCTGGGGAGTCGCATGCGTCGTCCTTTAATATCAACCATTCGAGTCCCAGTGGTTGTCGCACCGGTAAGACCTCAAAGAGGACGATTCGTGTGCCGTATAGGTAGGCTTAAATACTTGCAACTGACAACTTCCTTCAGGTAATTCGTAACTCTCAGTCATCATCACTGTTTTCTTGTCTCTCAGTGACTTCTTTACGCAGATATACCACCTTAATGAGACTGATGCTGATAATATTCTTCCTCAGGCATTCGGAGGCTGGCAGAATGGCATGCTTTTGGAAAATAGCGTTCATACAAGCGCCAATTTAGAAAATAGGCATTTGTAGGCATTTGTAAGCATTTAGGCACGAACGCCAAAAATAGGCATTTATAGGCACTATAAAAACACTATAAAAGCCATCTTAACCTCTAATTCATGCTCATATATCAAAATGGCGCGATAGGAGCGCAAGGAACAAAATATGCATTTGCCTAAAATCCGGTCTCTACTTATCAGATAGCAGCTAAATTTCTCGTCCTCGAAGGTAATTCGACATCAGTATGACAACTTTTAGGACCTGGGCACACGCGTGTAGACGCGTCGCTGCAGATGCCCTGATGCATGATATCGTTTGCCAAGATATGAATGGATCCACAGCTATAGCAAATTCCACTCCTCCTCTTGTATTCGTCAAACGCTTTCTTCGGTAGGAATGCCGAACAATTATTAAACTGTCTAAAGCAGAAGGGTGCTCTGAGATGAAGGCCTCATTGTTGTATGCACATAAGCTGTTTCCCTCCGGGCTGCGCCTCCGGGTAAGTCCAGAGAGTGAATTCGCACTCCGGCTGACCTGATAAGCTCTCTCCCAGATCGACCCGTTAACGCTTATGCGAACCGGACAATTCAATTTTCTTCTCCAAGTATATTTATTTTTCTCCAACCTTTTCTCCCTCGCCGCCTCCTTCTCTTTCCCTTGTAAACGTAGCTTATGCAGCTTCTTATGTGTATACGGACACATACGTGCACGAGTAGGCCTATCTAGAGTGATTCACGGCAGTAATATGACTCTGATAGCGATACCCTGCCGAAAACACGGTGAGCTTCTTGCGATGCATTTCAGGCTTTACTTATGTTGGTGAAAAGAGGTGCGCGTTTATTTTTTTTTTTTTTCGATGCGTACAAATAATATCGCGCGTAAGTGGCAGGTCATCCGGGAATATTATGCGACTACAACCCAGTATCGAAGGCGTCACGTTGAGCACCTGTTTCTTTTTTTCTTCCTTTTTCTTTTTTTTTTCTTGTTGGCTTGTCAGGCCCACCTCATACTAAAAAAAAAAAAATTCCCTTGAGTCGAGTCGAACTTAGCGGAGGTGATGTAAACAGTGCAATATTTTCAACTAATAGGAAAAGCGCTAGTCAACTCAATAGTAAAAAAAAAAGAACTTAACTAGTAGAATTAATGTAGCTGCTATTGCTGCTTTTTTTTCAGACGTTTTATTCAACTCGTAGCGCCCTTTTTATTTTCATCAAGATGTACGGGCATTGCAACTGCAGCACATTTTTCATCCGGCGCTGTATAATGTAATCTCTGCCTCTGTTCCCAATTTCTAGTGTGCACGGTTTTTTTCTTTTGAGAGAGGTCTACTTTCTAGAAAGCCCAAGTCGCAATTCGACTGGGACTGCTTCACAAATCTGCTGCACAATGGTACGTGCTCGAACGAGGCGCGTATTGTGGCAAACGCCTCCGTTGTTTAATTTCCTGCATAATATTACACCTAGGAGCAGGCGACAGGCAAAACGGAAGATCAGCCTTCCTCATCTTATTTTTTCGCTCAGACTGTACAGCGCTAGCCAAATTTATCTTCAATGAAAAACTATTCTGTTGGACGAAGGATAGCCAGCGTCGCTGAGCGCTGCTGTCTATAGCGTTTGTCTTTTATTTTTTATTTCGTTTCATTCACGCAGCTAGATTATTCTGCGGTTTCCTCCTGTACGTGCTTATTCTCATTTTGTTTCTTTGCTTTGCTACAATGAACAAACTCGGCGCGAGGAAAATGCAACGGTATGTGGTCTCCCGTGCAGCCAACGTAGTCCGCGACCATTTTGAAGTCACGGCTATCTTAAAGCGCCAAATGGAAATCTATATTCCCGTTCATTTTACGAATGCTTGCAGCTCATGTAAATCATTAATAATTGTTGTTTACTTCCCAAAACAACGGTATGATTATGAGCGACGCCGTTGTGGAGGGCTCCGGAAGTTTCGTCCACCTGGGGTTCTTTAACGTGGACCTAAATTTAAGTACATGGGCCTTTTTTACGCCTCCATCGAAAATTTACGCCTCCATCGAAAATGCGGCCACCGCGGCCGGGATTCCATCCCGCGATCTTCGAGCCAGCAGTCGAGCATTATAACCGCCACTAGACTATTGTGGCAGGGTTGCAGCTCATGTAAAAAAAAAAAAAAAAGAGAAAGAAAACGAAAACACAACTTATTTTCTGAGCGATTATCGGCACATAATTAGCTGATATTTTGAAGCTTACAGAGAGGTGGCTTGCAAGAGCAACGTCTTCGATCATGGGATCCTTGAACGTGGGGCTCGTTATAAGCCCATTCGATCTGAATGCGATCGTTTACCCTGGGGTTGAGTAATTAATGATTTTATCGTGACGGTACAGCCCGAACGAACATACCAGTCAATGCCGCAATATTTCTGAAATACACTAACGATTTTCTTCTCAATATGACTTCTTTCATCAAACTTTTCGCTGATGACTCCGTCGTATCTGCTGTCATAACGAACTCTTTCTATCACTTAGTGCTACAGCACAGTATACTATTTCCCGCTGGGGCTGCGATTGGCTGACGAAGCTTAAAGTCGGTAAGCTTAGGTGCACGAGAGTTACACTCCGCTCTTGCGACATTGTTCCTTTCAGGAGTGGCTTTACCGACATGCAGCTCTCTTTATGCACACGAGAAAGCTACCGTGACGCGCACATGACTTAACGACCGAGTCTGGAATATGCATACCGACTGCGTTTCCAAGAACGCTATAGACGCGTGCTGGGTATTCTGCGCAGCAGATTGTCTTCTTCCATAGCAACTGCGAAACTTCAACCTTACGAAATGTTAACGAGCGCGTGCGAGATTTGGGACATTTTTGAAAGAATTCAAAATCACGCAGCACGTTCAGCTTATTTCTTTTTCTTGTCATTACATTGATCTATCAACATACTGAAATTGAAATGTGGTTTACTAGACGGAGCTCCTTGCCACAGGATCTTTTACCTGCGTTTTTTTTTTCCCTTCCAAAGTCTTATTGCACGAAACTTACAGTTAAATGTTCCAGCGTCCATTCCATGTGTCTTCTGGTTAACTTTCCTGCCCTTCAGCTTTCATCTTTCTCTCTCTCTCTTTACATTGAGTCTCTCATCGCAAAAAAAACAACAACAAAAAAAAAAACAAACGAAAAAAAAACCCGGACAATTGCTGGAGCCGTCTGCCTCCATCAACGGCACATTTGACGCCACAAACACTTCACGAGCAGTTACCAATTACCCACACTTCTCAGCAATGAAACCGTGGAAAGTAAATAAGCAAATAAATGAGATAAATGAAGCTTAATAATTTAACTCTGCTAATCTGCTCAACTGGTTCATTAAGGTGACGTCTGGGACAAGGAGTCATTGAACGAGTCTTGTTTTTCGTTAGTGGCGTACTTACCGCGATCCTAGCACCTGTCACATGCATTGGCAGCGTATTATAGTTCCCACGTGTGCTAAAAGTACGAAGTTAGCCTTTCTTTCACAATCAAGGAATGTACACACCAGACTGTTTGAGGTTATCCGCTAATTGTTGTGGTACCCTCGCTGCCTCCGGTCAAGGCAGCAAAAGAGTGGTTTTTCTTTTTTCTCGTGCGCCGGCTTGACGTTTGAGATGTCACAGTCGTGTAAGTCACGTGACGTGTCTATTAATATATAGGCACACGACTGCGTGATATTTCTATGATTTCAACGAACGTGACGAACTTGCCGTGGCAGTGCGCGGTGCTCGCAAGCGCGTCTGCGCGGCCACAAAGCAATCGGCTGTCGTTGGGGTCGCCTTCCTGACTTTCAAATTTAAATCCACGGACAGTTTCCCCTATACCTTACCAGATTTCAGGCACGAAACAGACTTGTTTGTCTGCGTGTGGCGCGCACATCGTGTTGTGATAAGAATTATGTTATGGCCCAAGGGCAACCTTCCGAATTGGAAAAGAAAAATACTGTTTCGCCACGTCGAGGGCAGTCCAGCACGCCCGCGACGCGGCGACTAGGCAAGGCCTGTGCGTCCCGACGTGGCACACCTGAGCCCGGGTAATCAAACTGCAGGACATTCAATAAATGTTTTTACCAATCGAAAGTGTCCTTCGCTCGCTGGAGTGTGGTCAGCATTCGGAGACCGTTCTGTGAGTCGACGATCATTTTGGTGAAGGCAATATACCGCATTTGACGAGACGTTTCGAACTATTTTTAAATCCTATTTCGGAATGCTTGCCGCCAGCCAGCAGATCACTATTGCATGTAATTTGAGTGGGTAATCGAATTTGTCCTATGAAGAAATATAGCATAACTTACCGTACAATAATTATATAATTACTTACGTTGTAACTGCGGGTGGTTGCTATAAAATACATCATAATTTATTCTAATGCTTCTATTCGCTTTAAATTGAGTCTCCAGAGCCTTGGCATCGAGTTATGTAAGTTTCACGCATTTATAGGCAGTCGATCATAATACGTGTCTAAAGGGGCTAACAAAGCCACGTAGGACTTGACTGGCAGCACCTGAGAGTCAATGGAAAATACGCATTAATTCTTCATTGGTGTAGGCCATAAGCAATAATGAACAAAAAAGAAAAACCGTAATCCTTTACGTTAAGCGTAACAAGTCGGTCAGAGTATAGGGTCTCCACTTTTACAGGAGGCTTCAAGTTAGAAATATGCGGGAGTTACTACCACGAATAACCTGCTATAAAGCACATGCATACTGATAAAGTATGCACGGAGGTATTTGTAGAGTTGTATTTGTTGAGACACAAACTACGAACAGCGCAATTCCGTGCAATAAACTGCTCATCTGCACAAGAGCTGTTAGACTCATGCTGGAATACACTCGCGTCGTCTGGGACTTCTGTTCGGATGACAGCGAAAACAAGCCTGAACGAGTGCAGGGAAAGCCGACAGGTTCAATTGCTCTCGGTGTTCCCGAAAAGTCGTCCCCTCTAGACTAATGCAAACGACATATCGAGCCGTTATCCTTACGTAGAAAACCTAAGCGGATAAAAACTTACCAATACGTCACTAACAAACTTGCTCTACTATCACAATCAGAATCAGGAACGAGGTACAGCCGCGACCTTAAGCTGCCTTCCGTGCTAATACTTCGCCGGAACAAATATGGTCAAACGCTCGTTCTTTTCTACCTACGGACAAAAACATCGCGTACAGCTGGTATACGACGTCCACGGGTGCCTAGTGTTCACATCGTGTGACCTGTCAGCAATATTATCATCGTCTCTTTTCTTTGCCCACCCGGTCTGGCTGGATGCGCTTAGGGAAGTAAGTAATAAAATATATTACTTCCGCTATCACTGCTATTCAGACTCTGCCCTTACGAATCGCTCAGCGTGGGAACTCCTTTGTAAACACCGACCAGGATTTCGTGTTTGATTGACCAAGGAGGCACCATCCAAAAACTTGGGTTTCCTCCTTGCTGGTAAAGTTGGTGATGCTTCTCTGTGTGTGTATGGTTTTTTTTTTTTTTTGGTACGTGATACAAAAGAAAGCGTTACGGGCAAGCAATAAATATCATCGTCCCTTGGAGCGTCGACGCAGCTCAAAAAAGTGAGCGGTGTGTGCAAACACTTTCTCATTGTGTGTCCCTTCGTAGCCAGCAGACAAACTGCCGAAGGCGAGTAATCGTTTTCCTCCACGCAGGGCAAATGGCTAAACCAATTTCCGGGTGGCATGTACACATTCTTTCCGCGCACACGCAAACAGATGTAAGTAAAGCAGGCGAGAGAAGAAAAACGCAAAAGCAAAGGTATAAAAAGGACTCATCTGCCGGGCACGTAAATGAAACAATGGCCGGAATGCAGTGCAGATGTGATGAAACTGTGCCACCGTGCCGAAAATAGACTCGCACACAGATCTAGCGTTCGAAAAGAACTTTTGTTTGCTGTCTCCGGTGAGCACAATGTAGGAGGAGAAAATAACTTTTATTTAAGACAGCAAGATAGCAAAATAATCTTTCGATTAAAACGAACGTCTGTTGTTATTTGATAGATGGTCGATAGTGCGTTCGAAGAACGTTGCGATCAGCACTCACTTTCGAACTATCTCTCTGTGCTGTATTCGATTTGATGTACATCGTGTGTGTCATCCGACACTTTAAAAAAAAATCTGGAATAGGTTTTATAAGGAAAAAAGAAACTGTCAGGTATACATAACCACTAAAATTACGCTAGTCGGTAGGTAATTAACTAAGGTTTACTAAATAACATTATGTTTAGTTTACATTACGGTACACACTGCCAATGTCGAATTGCAGCCAGTGACTTCGCACCGGTCAAGAGGTTTTGAAGAGTTCTCCTTTAACCTCTTTAAATGATAACCATTTAGCGCACGCGCGGCTTATGTCTCTCTCCGTGCTAAACACGTTGGTTTTATTGGTGAAAGCAAAGAAAAAAAAACGAACAAGATAAAAATCAGCTAGACAAGTACAAGAAGTCTAGCGCATGCGATGAAATCAGCGATACCCACCGGTAGGCCTGGGGGACCCGGCGGCCCGATGACCTGCAGAATCATCACAACGCATCGATCAGAATTCGATCCTCATGCACACTGCATGCGAGATGCACTCGCGAAGTCGAAACAGACAAATGACATTGAAGTTATTTTTGCGAGTTTTGGCCATGTTATAACAAGAAAACAGCGCAGGCGCACCCTAACTGCGTTAGTTGGAGAGACAAGCAGAGCGAGACGGATGGGGCGACGTCTGCGCACCGACAGGCCTCGCGCGCCAGTTTTCATGTTTGAACAGCATGCATGTTGGCTGGAATAGGCGATATCCATTAAAAGGGGTGGGCCAAGGCCTGTGGCAGGTTCGTTTACCGGCCTGATACGATACAAAGTGTAGATAACGTGGCGATTTCGATTCGGAAACGTATAAACACTGAATGCTCTACGCCATTGTATGGAGCGCTCGAGCGAATCGCCAGTTGAGCAAAGAGCCGTTCCGTTCAAGTTGCGGTGGTTCTGGTCAGGGTATCTGAAAAAGCGATCTCGACAGTACACTATGTTGGGCCAGTTGGTGCATCGTTACTTGAAAGACGTGGCGCAAAGTTAGAGCCGAAAAAAACCAAGAAGAATGTCGAAACGCGGCTGCTGTGTTTCAAGATTGCTTTCCTTGCGCCGCGGCGCAACGTTTGAGCGCTCTAAACACGAGTGTGTCTTCATGCGTAAAAAAAATATTATAGCCGTTACGCCGCCATGGTACCCACTGTACCCAACATGCATTGATATGACGGCACTGCAGCCCCAGTAGTTCACTATGCTTTTGTCGCGCTGACACGAACAGGTCTCTACATGTGAAGCGAAAGGCTCAGCGGCCTCCACAGTATATATTCTGTGCGTATTTTAGACTCGTACCGAAGACCTCTCTGTATTGTGCAAGTGGGTGCGAAAACAGCGCGCTGCGTATACTGCATTTGCGCCGTGTACTGTTCGAGACAGTTTGTTTCGAGCACGCAATGCCAGACGCTTCTCGTACCTTTCCTTATGCGTCGACTCGTGCATCATGCCCGTATTGATGGTATATATGTGTGGACGTTTGTAAGGCCACCTAAAAGAACCTGAGCAACGGACAGGCTGACAAAGATGCGCAGCGCCAGCGTACGAGTCCTGTAGTATATCGCCCATGGCAACGTTGTACGTGTAGCGCGTCTTCGTGGAACAACCACAAATGAAAAGCAGCCATGGATGCTCGGAGATTAGGTGTACTGCGCGCTGAGAATAACGATCTATTTCTCTACGTGTAATTAGCAATCTCCAGTGGATGGCGCGAGTGCGCCTCCCGAGCGCGCAATTCTCGTTCTCATGGCCCGAACATACTGGTGGTGACAAATGTCTCGTACCACTCGCCGTTCCTGCAGGAGCGTGACAGAGATGCTATACGGACATTCACAAAGTAATGCTAACCGGCACATGCGTCAGCAGTGCACAGTGGCGAGGCATGCGCTTTCTGTAAAGTGAGCCATCTTCACGTTTTGTCGCGGTATTATGTTACAACGACGCAGCGTACAGGTTATGTATAATCGAGAACTGTCGCTGCAGTTCCCGAGAAACCGCAGCCAGTAATGTTCACCGGAATTTATTATTATTGTCATTACTTTTTGTTCACCGCAGCGGCGACGTTTCCGTGCAATTTCGGGGCGGCGACTCACGCAATCAACAAAGGTTACAGAGGAGAACACAGCTTCGAAGAAAAGAAGCAGCGGAACAGTTAAAATTACCCGGCTGCTCACCCACAAGACCAGCTGCTGAAGTTGGAGCCGAGGGTTGCGTTATCACAACAAAGATTTGAAAAAAAAGAGAGAAAAAGAAAGCGCGTACTTACGCTGATGGTGCCCTTGGCAACTCGGCAAGGAACATAAAATATACACCTGCTCATATTTGAGCGTGGCAGAGCGGTAAAAATATAAATAAATGACTCTAAGCTTTGCGAAAAGTGTTCACTTGTTTAGTGAAGACAATTTTAGAGTAAGAGAGAAAAAAAAGACAACAATCGCACAATTTATATCTCTTCACAGAGGCCAATGATTCAAGGCGTTCATGACGGTTATTTACTTTCGCCATTGTCTTCGAGGTATAATGGGGCATGTTCGTAACGTGATAGCGGCGAGGTCGCGGTTGCAAGAAGTCAGAAGTTTATTTGTTTGAAGCTAAAGGTATCCGATGTCGTTGTTTAGAAGTCACCCGAAACCGAGAGGAAAGTATCGCAAGCAAAAAAAGCAGTAACGCAAAACTATGTACGCGCTCAGTTCGCGAGCGCTAATGAGCGGTTCCTGCCATGCCCAGCACGCCATAGAGAACGCAGTATTACGAGTCAGGAACGACGTTATTAAACGAAGTTGTTGGTGAAACTCTAAGCTATGCGACATTTTGTTTTGATGAAGCCGCCTGAACTGGCGCAGAGCGATAGAATATATAAAGCACTCCGATCAAGTCCAAAGTAAACATGTGAACAGCTTTTGTTGTTCCTTTCAGCGCAATTTAACATGTTTCGATGACTTTTCCGCGTTAGTGACCTTCTATTCGTTATGAACTGTGCTTCTTTGTGAACTGAACTACTTCAGTGTGTTTAGTCACTGTGTATGCTACGCGAACGCATTTATTTGGCTCATTGAAAACAAAAAGCGTCGAGTTCTGGGCATGTCAGTTTAGTTCTGCAAACCGAGAGCGCAGGGGCTTATTAAACCTTTCTTAAACAAGTCCGATATATATATATATATATATATATATATATATATATATATATATATATATATATATATATATATATATATATATATCGAACGCTGCAGCAGTCCAACCTTGCATACTGTTGCAGTTAATAACAAACCAAAATGCGTTCACACACTTCCCGAAGTTTCCTTATTCTTGTTATGTCGTAATAAATAAAAATTAAAGACAGCGACATTTCTGTGCCGGTTTTTTAGCTGGACAGGTAAGAAGTGTAAAAATAATCGCGGGCATCGCACAAAAAACGGTAATTAGAGATCCCCACTAGTCGTAGAGGGACTATTCATACTACGAACTAGAAAGCAAAAACTACATGAAGCCAACGAACTTTTTAAATCTTCATCACGAGTATACATTGTGGCAGGCACGTAATTAATTAGTTAAAGGTGACTAATTACCTCGGCTTTAACTAATTTGAGTGCGCGCGCGCACGTGATTAAGTTGCTACTTCCTGTTAGAGCCAATTACGCAACAAGTCGTTTTACGCGTT
Organism: Rhipicephalus sanguineus; assembly: GCF_013339695.2. Classification (NCBI taxonomy): domain Eukaryota; kingdom Metazoa; phylum Arthropoda; class Arachnida; order Ixodida; family Ixodidae; genus Rhipicephalus; species Rhipicephalus sanguineus. The sequence goes on from NC_051176.1 coordinate 121,106,197, forward strand.
CCAGTTTCGGTGAGATGTAAGGCATACTAAACTTCCTTAACGAGGCCCTTAATTGCGTCACCTCTGCACCCCGCCGTGTTAGCATGGCGGCTTAAGCGTAACGCTGCTAAGCTCCAGGTTCCATTCCCGGCCATGGCGGCCGCATGCGCGTATACGATCGATGTGGGCGAAATGCTAGAACGGGCGGGTATACTTAGGTGCGCGTTAAAGAACGCCAGCTGGTTAGGAACGCCAGGTTGTGTTGAACAAAAGGTAGACTCAGTAAAATGAATCCACCGGGAAATTAGGCCAAGCAAAGCATAGGGACATTATTGGGGGCTTAATCGTCTATTGGATTGATTTGGTGGCGTGTAACAGAGAAAGGATCCCCTCGAACAGTTCCCTTTCTCAAGTGATATTTTGTGTGTTACATAAAGCTGTGCGAATAGCAAAATTTTGGGTGCGAAGCGAATTCGAATATTGAAGTGTGAGTGCGAATCGAATCGAATATTTTTAAAATATTTCTCGAATATTTCTAGAACATTTTTCGAATACTTCGAAGCGAAATTACAGAGAAAAAAGTTGCAACATGAAAGTGTTTCTTTTCGCTAGGTTGAAGCGCAATGTAGAGGCCGAATTGTATTTGTGTACATGATTTGGTGCAACCAAAGTGTTGCCAATAACACTTTACACATGATAGGCAAAGATGCCATTTCCTCAGCCTCTCCTCCTCTTTCAACTTCAGTGGAAGCCCAACTGATGTGGTGGACAAGGGTGTGCTCCTTTCAAGTCCGGAGTTCCAAATCTGCCTCGTAGGCATCGATATATAAGGACATCTGAAATTTTGGATGCTAAAAAGCTTCAGCGTCCAATTTTTCGGACTTTCTGCCCAAATTCCAGGTCTAAAACAGCATTAATTGAGCCCCCACCTCTGCCACATCTTTCATCTCCATGGTGGAACCAGTGTTTTCTTGAGTTAATACATTTGCGACCGTAGCGGAGCTTGAAAGGCAGCTTTGCCGCAACACGAGGGTGTAATGAGGTGAAGCATATTGAAAATCTAGGGACCACTTCCAATCAGACGTTGACTGTCTCTTGGCTAAGTTCGGTCGTAACGGAGCTTGAAAGGCAGCTTTGCCGCAATATGGGAATGTGATGAGGTGAAGCATATTGAAAATCTGAATGGGTCACTTTCAATCGGGCGTTGACTGTATTTGTCTTTGGGAAGTTCGAATAGTTCGAATAGTAAAATTCCAGTGCGAATCGAATCGAATAGCAAACACTATTCGAAAAATATTCGAAATTTCGAATATTCGCACACCCCTAGTGTTACATGAAACGCACGATACGCACCGAGGCTTTACTCGCTGAGCTTTTCTCTAATTTGTTTCAAGTTCTTGTGCGATAAGTTGCGGTGACATAGCTGTTCGTTCCCAATTGCGCTTTTCGTCAGCTGCGTCGCGATCTCTCCTGCTGTTGCCACCCTGGGTTGACCTGGCCTTTTTGTGTCCTCGCTGCCACCGCACCCCGTACGAACATGTTGGCTGCACGTGCCCGGTGAACCCTCTTTGGTCAAAATTAACCCGCCGCCCCTAATAATAATAATAATAATAATAATAATAATAATAATAATAATAATAATAATAATAATAATAATAATAATAATAATAATAATAATAATATTAATTGCCAGTTTTTTTCCAGAAACGTTTTAGTGCGATGAACTACAACTGAGCATCGTTATAACGAACCCTGATATAACGAATTATCGGTTATATCGAACTAAATACGAACTTTGGTTGGTCACGCTTCATTCCAGTGGCATTTATTCTTTTTATAACGAAACCGAAAACGCGAGAGCTGCCTTGACATCGGCTATAACGAAGAAACACCTGGTTCTTGCGAGGCTCAAAACTCGAAAGGTAGTGTAAAAGTAAAAATAAATATTGAAAGACGATGTAGGAACACGTTTTCTTTAAAATGTGGTTGTGAATTGCTGTGAAAAGCCAAAAGACGCAGATGACTTGCTCCTTCAAATAAATGAGAAAACGGGCCTGTTCTGTCAAACGAAATTTGTTCTGTTGTAATTCTACCTTCTGATGTTCCTGGCTGTGTAGCTTGAAATGCCCCAGGGAGACCGGTGATGATTACGTAGTTTATAACAAGTTTGGAGAATAGAATAATGCGTTTTTGTGTCTAGGATTCTTGCGCGAGCCAGATTGCCAATTCGTTAGAGCCCATTTTTGTGTCTACTTTTACAACGAATATCTGATATAACGAGCTAATTGATGATCCCAATGCTACTTCATTACAGCGAGGTGCGAGTGCACTCCATACGTGCTTCTCATAGGGCACCTTCTCTGGTAGAACGATCTCTACTTTGAATCGCTGCAGGCAGATTAATTACGAGCAAAAGTGACCCGTGCCTTTTCTGTTGTAAGTTTTTCAAACTTCCGGAGAGGCCTCCCGCGTACGCGCTTTCAGTCTGGACAGCGTTATAATCTCGCCAGTTTCATTAATTTCTGTAGCTGCAAATCTCGAAAAAACCGGAAACTTAGCGAACACCAACGTATATCGCCTATTGCTGCCGAGTAAACGATGTTGTGGGCTCGCTTTCAGTCAGCGGGAGACGCGTCCGGCAGAACCAGAACGTAAAAAGAAGAGGAAGAAGAAGAAGAAAAAAAAGAGAAGAAACTTGTGTACAGAGGTCTCTTTGGCCAACTTTTATCCGAATTTTCACACTCACTACAGCGTCCTTCATTATAGAGTAAACCACGTTTTCGTCAGATAGAACTACGTAAACTGAAGTTAACTATACTTACTATTCGTTCTCGCGAAAGCGTGGGCGATCGTTGGAATTCTTTTCTGTCTTCCATCGTAACACAGCAGACAAAACACGGGAACAGCAAAGGCTGTTCTGCAGATTGCAAAGAGACCATTTTCATACCGTGCGTGAAGTGTTTGCGGATCGAGTGTTCGCGAGTTGCAGTTTCCCCACATTTGTTGTCAGAAAAAAAAGGGGGAAGAGAAAAGCGCGTGAAAGCTCACGTCACCGAAAGCTGTTGCAAAAGAAAGGGTTACACGGATACGTTGTAACGAGTTTTTTTTTCTCTAGATGCTCGCTCCCGTAAACGACAACTCCACCCGGCATATGCGGCAGTCCAGAGGCAGTTCGATTTCCGATCGCCGTGGCAGGCGTTCTTAGCGGGGCGAAATGCAGAAAGACGGCACGTCCGAACATCAAGTCTGACGCACGCAGCTTAAGTGACTTCGTCGGCTCCAAATTTATCCGGCACCATCCGGCAGATCCTCTGTATATAATGCTTCACATTGCCTCTGGATCGTGAGACGTTCCTCCGACCGAATTGGTCGATCTGTAGCAAGAGACATCTCAATCTCAGCACGAAAGTGCGATATTCAACCTTCAGCCCCGCCGCCCTCCCTTCTTCTTTTGTTTTTTGTTTAACGAGAACAACGACATTGCTGACAAGCTTGTCAGTATACGATCAGAAAGCAAAACTAGCGATCGGGAAACAACATTGAGTAATTAAAGCTTATAAAGCTGGGTTAGATGGTTTGTACTGGCATAAGAGCAGCGTTGGAAAACGGACAGACCAGGGGAAGAAGACAAGACCCAATCCTGTATTCTTCGTTCGGTGCGGTCTGTCCGTTTTTTAGCGCTGCTATTACGTTAAACCAACTTTTGGTCACTCTATTTATGACAGGTTAAGTTGGCTCACTAACATAAAAACAGATTAAGCTGGGCTGCTAGAAATGAAACGTCACCGTTATGTGGCGACGAGAGTGTTGTTTTGCAATTGGAGCACTGAATCCGCTAAAGCATCTTCAGAGTTGAGTCCGTATAGCTGTTTGCGTAAATGAAATTGTGCTTTTTTAAAAATTCTTTTATCGACATGACGCGAAGGAGATGTTGGCGCCGACTACTCCTTAGCTCTTGAATGGACCGAGCATGCAACACAACAGCTAAATACACGTCCCACATGAATACACCAAATACACGAACACATGAAAAAAAAAAACACACACACAAACACACATGTCAAACAACACCATCATGACGTAAAGGAAAATGCCTGTAATGCAGTTGATAAAGTCCCTAATAATGTCTCTAGTCATCTTGGAGATGAATTTTCACATATGGTCAACATAACAGTCAACACATCATAATAACTAGGATACACATAGTACAATAGGTGACCTTAAAATAATAAGAACATAAATGCGTCAATGATTTCCAGCCATGCCACTGTCTTCAAGAAAGCCTTTTGACGCTTCTAAAGCGCATGTCTGCAAGGCTCTGGTTGGCCACGGACCCAGAAGTCGCTTGTTTGATTATTCTCTTCAGTATTGACGATAACGTCCCACGACGCTAACGTGGTTAAAATATATAGCACGCAGAATTCGTCGAACCGACTGCTGCCCCATCCAGCGTCCACGAACGCAGCCGCATAAGACACCGAGATTAAGCTGTATAGCCCGCAGATATCTGCATAGCTGTATATATGCATAGCCGCAGATAAAGGCTCGATCAGCGAGCCCCGTTTAAACGTCGCTGCACGGCTTGCACCAGCGCTCGCGCAGCAGTATCGCGAGTTTCCCCTACGCAACATTCACGAGTAACACTTGATGATTCTGTACTGCGTATTGTTCTTGCGTGCTCGCGTTTCTGGCGCCAAGTCCGCTACTGGTACTAAAGATGCAACAGTCTAGCCCAACAGTAAGTACACTATTGAGGCTATAGCTTGGTAAATAAAGTAGCTCCGCGCTGGAGCCGGTTAGGACGTGGCTTTCAGGGACTGAACCACTGAGCCTGCAGCTTGTCGCTTCAGCCAAAGTTGGCCTCGCCTTGGTAACAACAACTTTCGCTTCAACGCCATCCGTAAATATTCGTTCGGCTCGCTCTGCTGGGCGCCTCCTTACATAGCCAGCCACGGTGCGCAGTAACAGTAACATTCAAGCCAGATAAATATATACATAGGCGGCGTGCACGCCAGTTTAAGAAAAAAAAAAGAAGCAAGGTGCAGAAGCATGCGGTTGCTTACGAAGTCGTAGGACGTTTCGAATGCGCTGTCCCCCTGCGGTGGGCGGCCAGTGGGTTAGCGGCAGCATGAGACAGACCAGTACGGGGAGGGGAAAAGAGAGAGAGAGGGAAAGAGATCCAGGCCGATTAGTACGGGGATGTCCAGCAAGCACACCCAGCAGCACGAAAGGAGCAAACTGTTGGGCAAACTGAGTGTGCCGACCTGAGTTCCGCCGCCGTGGTCGGAGGCGAAGTGGTGGTGGTGATGCTCCGGGGGTCTGCGCTTGGACTTCTGCGAACGGGTATGAGCACAGCCGTCACTACGCTTAGCCGCCACCAGCGCCGCACACAATCCACGCAAAACACGACGCTCTTGCTTTTCTTTTTATATATGATAGCGTCTGCACACACGGTAAAGGTTTCGCATCACATTGCGCAATGTGACAACCAAAGATCCCAAGAAAGGTTACTACTCGAAAGTACCAACTGCACCGAACCCGCCTCAGTATTCCCTCAAGAAATCGGTCGCTCGAAGGCATGCGATTCTTTTACTCGTGTTAGCAACTGAAGTGAGACCAGAATGCATGCCTCTCTCCGAACGCATTTCGCGAACGCATGCATGCGACGCACGCCCCTCGTGTACCACCTCCGGCTGGAACAGTGCCAGGAGAGCGATGAGTCAACTTGAGCCTCAAGCATTGCGACCCGTATTATTTACCGGCCCTTAAATAATGCAGAACACAGAAGGAACGCGCATGATGTGTCCTGCTTGAGTTTACGCGCCAGTAAGTTTTGTATATACGACAATGCTTGCAACAGACCAGCCCAGCTCTATAATGCTTATAATAGTCTGAAGGCTGGCACTTGCCCGATGGATCGAACGTGCTTTCAGGTCGAGGCCGCACGCCCATGCTAGGCCTTCGATCGCGCATGCCGATTCGCTTCCGTCGATCGGCATGAAAAGCTAAAAACGCGCCCGCTTTAGCTTCATCGTGCTATTTGCATATTCGCTGCTGCCGTGTCGCAGTTCAGGAGCTCCACATTTCAAAAGTTTATGTGCGAAGTGAACTATCGCAGCGAGGAGTGCTTGCAGGAATAGCTAAACATAGATATAAATATATATCAGCTCCGTACGGAATAATGGCATCAAAGAAAACATCAAACAAAACAGGGAGCTTCTGCGCAGTAGCTCTGTAACCGTGTTGCGCAAATGGATGTGCATACCGCGTCTATAACTCGAGAGGTCACGCCGTAGAAGACACTGATCGCCGTGAATTACAATTAGAGTAAAGCGAGGATTGCTCGCAAGTCCTTATATTCCCTATTATTTTGTCACTGTCTAGGTTGGCTTTTCGGTGACATATGGCTCTCAGATGCGTTGCTGCTATATACGCATCGGAGTGACGCGACATATCGACGACTATTAATAGGCATTTTGAGGGGACAATATAAAAAAAAAGAATCATTTTTGCTCGTTATTAGTAAATTACGGTTTCACAATACCAAAAGCACTACCCTCGCTGCGAGAAGACGCTTGGTATAGGCGAGAAAACGCGCAACAGGAAAACACAGGTGGCGACTCCGCCTTGAAGTTACCGCACCAACTTGCGGGGACGTCTAACATTTTGACGGTGACTGCAAGGCGCTACACAATCCTTCATCGGCAGAGTTAAATTACATTGTGTCCTAAGGGTGCCGAAGACCTAATATAACAAGTTTCAGGTAATTTTATTGAGCCAATGTGGTTAAAACACGAGAAAAGGAACTCTAAAGCCTGTGATGTCACACTGGTATTCACGTGCTGAAGTTATGGTGTGTAATTCAAATATAATAATTTGACTTTCATTTTCTTTTCCGACAAAGAACCTGTGACGTTGATATTGACGACAACAGAGAACTCAAATGATAATTTATCAGCCCTAACTGATTTAGTATGTCCCTTTAAATATGGTTGACTAAAGAGCATCAAAAGGCAGTGGCGGACTGCCTCCGAAAGAAACGACCAGGGGGAGGCGGTTGTCCGCGAGGCAATTAAGGCACTTCTTTGCGAAAAAAAGAAGGAAAGCGAAGAAGGTATGCGTAGCGATTCTGCGGAAATTACCCCTCCTTCAAATTTCGCCACTCAAGCGGCGCAATGCGTACGAACCAAAACATGTGTTGACAGGTCTTCACTTCCAGCAGAGTAATGAGGGGGTTTTCTTTTCTGCAACGAAAATAAATTATTGTAAATGGAACGTACCCAGCGTCAAGCTGAACCATCGTTGGGAAGTGCAATCTTTATTTTCTGTGGTTTTTTTTTTTGCACTGCCTGCGTGCCACATTATTTCGCAGCTGAAGGCAAAGCACTGCGTAACCTCCCCCCCCCCCCCTTTCGCCCCTGATCCCTTAAAAAAAGTTAAAAAAAAATTAAACGTAGAAAGTTGGTTCTCCATGTCATGGCTACTAAAAACTTTATGCGCCATTTGTAACCATTTCGGTTTCGTAAGCACTTTTCTTAGCTGGCAGTACTTTTTTCTTTGTTGCTCCAGTGCTTGACGTCTGAGAACGAAAAAAAAAAAAACGCCAAATAGCTTAATTTTAAGTTTTCATGAAATAATTCACTCCCTTTCCAATTTTTTAAAACGCTATTTTGTGTCAGTTTCCGTCAGTTTGAAAATGTTTTCGCGTGCACCAAATGTTAGGTGCGCGAGGAAATGTTTGTTTACTTGATGCGTCTGTGTAGGATTAGAGAAGCAGAGAGAAAAGGCACAGACATTTAATAGGAGAACAGTAGACCAGCCAGTCTGAGAGACGTCACTCAAGCCCTTTCCTACGTGCTGCAAAATGGGGTTCCGGAGGTCGATCACTTACTAATAGGACAAATGGACATTTGATATTGATAATTTTAGCGAAGTATTAGTTGCTTTAAAGGGCCCCTCACGAGGCCCCATTGCAAGTTTTGGTTAACCATTTTAAGTTGCAACGTGCCATCTGGGAAGCGCTCTACTGAAAAAACAACAACATAAATTGGTTCATAATTGGAAGTGTTGAAATAAGTTAAAGTGTCTGTCTCCGTGCCTGAAGGAGGCGAGCTTCACTGCCAATGCAAACACTCTTTCTCTTTGCCTCGGCTGGCATTCGCAAGTGCGGCGTATTCTTAGCTGCCGGAAATGAGAGAGCACCTTTATGTTAATGTGACAAGCCCCGCCTCCTTTAATTTTCTTGGACGATCGGCCGCTCTCCGTGCAGATGCTGCTGGAACACCGTCCCCATCGCTCGGCGGCCTACACGGCAGTTAGAGCACTTTTGTGCTTCTTAAGGATTACGGGCCTTTGTGAACGCCTATGACTGTTGTACAGTGCCACCGCCACGTTCGTGTCAGCGCATTTATTGATCATTTCCTTTTTTTTCTCGCTCCCCCCCCCCCCTCTCTGTCTCTCCCATCTTTCCACTCCCCTTCCCTTTCCCCTGGCGTAGGGTAGCCAACCGGACTGCTGTGTGGTTAACGTTCCTGCCTTCTCCCTTTTGTGTGCCTTCCTTCTCCTTCTATTTTGCCTCTCGGCGCAATTGCAGTGGCGGCATTGCGCGCTCCGCGTTGAATGAAAAACTGAAGTGACGTGCCGTGGCAAGTGACGATCATGACTGGTCTGGCCCAGCGCGCGCGCGTGCGCGGCTCCGCAGACCGGCTATAGACCGGCAGCGAACGTTCCATTGGCAGTAGTAGTAGTGGTTTGAGGATAGGAAAGACGATTATCTCTCCAACCTACAAGGCAGAGCGGCGGAGAGTCGTTGGGGGGAAGCGGAAAGGGGAGCGAAAGAAGAAAGCGGATAGGAGACGTTACCTTTTCCCTCCCCCCCTCCCCCCACGAAAAAAAAAAAGAAAAAATCACAGCATATCCACGGAGTGAATGATGATGAGTGGGCGAAGCTGCGGAGGTTCATCGGTAAACCGTGAATCTTCCGTGAATTCTGCCCAGTACATCATCACCGACGTGAGATCGGGCGCGTTTATACTAAAGGTTCGATGAGTTATGACGACTTGCAGCTCACTTTAATTTTACATGTACGCTGTGAATTATCATTGTTTAGAAAACCATTGCTTTAGAAAACATCTGGCGTCTTTCGTTAAGCAGCTGGCGTCTTTTCGTTTTGCTTTAGAAACATCTGGCGTTCTTTCGGTTTGCTTTTACAAAACATCTGGCTTCTTTCGTTGGTTTATTTCATCAATCAACGGCGTTTTGAACAAAAGTTTTATTGTTTAATCACGCACAGGAGAAATCTCACCAGACACTATTTTGGAGGTAAACAATGGCTGCTAATGGGAATGAGAGACAGAAGAAGTCGGCTTTTAGCTAACACTTACACTTCTACTTCTACTAACGTTTCCTACTGGAACATGCCAATGGCTGCTAATGGGGAATGAGATACAGAAGAATTCGGCTTTTAGTTAACGCGCACGCTGCGAATTTTTTATTGTTCAACAACGCACAGGAAAAATCTCCCACCGGCAGCACCTTGGAGGTCAAAGCGTAAGACTGGTTACGCACTACGACTACTACGACTACGACTACGACTACGAGGGACGAACGGGTGCCGCCTTAAGGAGCTTCGCCCCTAAAAAAAGAACCTCACAGAGTCCCTTATGCAGTCGCCAAAGACGACTCGAAGGCGAAAGCCATGTTCTTTTTCTTCGTAGTCGGTGTATTGATCTTCCCCCGCCCATCTCCGAACGCTTTCTGCACCTAACGTGGTTTTGCACTGCCTCCGCGGCCCGCCTTGGACCTAGGGATGGCGTCATCTGATAGCGCCATCTAGAGTTACTGTATATGCCACCTAAAGGTAGCATATACAGAAACTCTAGCGCCATCATGTGACGGCATAGTGACGTCATGATGACGTCACGATATTTGGTATATGTGCCGTCATGGTGACGTCATAACGTGATGATGAGTTTCTAGTGTTGACGCCGACACTACGGACGCCGATGGTCAATTTTCACGTTTGATGAGGCATCTAAGGTTTTCGCCTTAAAAAATTAAAAGAAAACGGTGGGCATTGGGGGCGGACCCTCTAACCACTTTACCACCGCTGCGGTTTCCGTGAGTGCGGCTGGTGTAGCTGTAGTGTGCACGTTAGCTTTACTCTCTCTCTAAAAGCGCGGCTTCCGCGAAGAGGAGGGCGCACGGCGTCCTGTTTTAAATTTCTACCATTTTACAACGCAGGCCCTTCACAATTTGCAGGCACGATCGCTATCGAGCGATCTACGCACCTCGCTTGTTTGTTTCCAATGCCCAAACGTGGTGAGGGGTCCCCTAATGGTTTAAAGCAAAGCAGTTTTTGAAGTTGAAAAAGGTAACTTGTTGAGCGCTGAAATTTAAGATGCTTGTGTAGCGAAGACATCGCATTTGAGAGGAGAAGCATTCAGCGGGATTCACATAGGCAATTTTGACCACGGCATTCTAAGTTTAAGGGAATAGATGAATTTCGATGTGAACACCCCGTGTCTTGTCTTCACTGATGCTTAAGTGATGCTTCACTGCATCACTTCCATTCGTGCAGTGAAGAAACCTTGTAGTATTTTTTTTATATAAAAACCGACAGATAACGCAGCCAAAGAAAGCATGGCGGGTGTTATTCGCAGTAGCTTTGTGAAGTGTAGTACTTATCAATTAATGGAAAAATAAATTAAGGTGAACGCAAGATAGTCTTTTTATATGGTTGTGCTTAAAAAAAAAACAAAAGAAAAAACGGACAACTGCGATCATTTTTCTTCTTTCGTTCACTTGTTATTTTACAGTAATTTACAATAGTTACGTGATAAAGGAAAATAATGCGAAGGATGCGGACTCAGTAGTCCCCACCTGTGGCAATTATATGCTGTCCTAGGTTTCTAACGATCGTGTCGAAAAAAAAAAAGAAAAAAAGAAGAAAAAAAGGCCTATCGATTTGTTCCCACTCTTTCGTTGATTTGTTCCCTGTTCTTCGTAATGACCGCTTGTGTTGGAAAGGAGGCGGTGTCGTAATAGCCATAAGGATGCGTGTGAAGGTCAAATTTATTCCTACGGACAGTATTCTCAAAGCTATTTGGCGTGCATACTATTTGACAGCTGTACTTAGGTCATCGGAACATGCCTGACATGCAAAAATTTTTTCAGGTACTTCGGGTTCCGACCAATCCGCCTATAACTTTCCGGTAACTTTCAGGTGGTGATTTTAGCTTTCCAGGTATCGAGTGGTTTGCTTTAACCTCCCCTATAGTACGCACTGTATACGTACGCCAATGGGCAGGCTTTGTTGACCTTTTAGAATACGTTTAGTTCTCTCAACTGATTGTAACTAGAACACGTGACGGTGCCATTCTTGATCTGCTTTTAAGAGCACACCCCGAATGTGCTACCGCAGAAATACTAGAAAATATCAGTGAACAAACAGCAGGCACCAACTCTGAGCTTCTTAAAATTGTACTTGTCGTTCTTTCAAATTCGTGAAAATTGTCCACTGTTCGATAACTGAATTCGCTTGCGTGACGAGTTGTTAAGACATCAGGATATGCGCATTCCATAGAATGAATGTATGAAACAGGAGATGAGCCATGGCTTACCCGACAGATCAAGCGATACTTAAATAAAAGGAAGCGCTTGTTTCAAAACGCAACACGCACAAAATTTGATCGAGATTGAGCATCATTTTCCAAAGAACCTGCACTAAAAACTTACGTTGCCAATTAAGTTTTGCAGCGAGGATATTCTCGGTTTCTAAGAAACGGTTAAAAATTATTTACCTCTGTATGACACTGAGTCTGGTGCTAAAATTGATGTTCTTGGTGTTGCTGATCGGCTTAATGTAGCCTTTTCCATTATGTGACGAAAAGCCCCTATATATTCCAACAGTATAATGATAGTTCGCGGATTGTAGTATATATTGCCCCGTAACGATACTAGTGTGATCTGTGATGGTGTATTGAAAGGCACTGAGTGTTTGTCATCCTTATCTAGTTCAGGTTCTGACGGTATATGTACTAAACTACTAAAGAATGACAGTACTTAGATTTAGGTGCACGTTAAAGAACCCCAGGTAGTCGAAATTTCCGGAGCCCTCCACTACGGCGTCTCTCATAATCATATGGTGGTTTTGGGACGTTAAACCCCAGATATTATTATATTATTACTAAAGAATGACAAAGCACGATTCAGCGTTCATAGTAGCTCTATTTTTTTTTCAACTGCCTCTCGACACAGGTGAAATTCTATACGGCTGTAAATTGGGATATGTGATATCGATACATAAGAACGGCGATAAGAACAAAATAGCAAATAACAGACGTATATCTCTAACGTTCGTCGTATGCAAACTACTTGAACGCGTCTTATCTTCTCACTGATCGTTCAGTGCATAAGTAGTACACCCATCCTTTTCAATCAGCACGGCTTTCAGACGGGTCCCTCGTTGAACTTACACACTCACCTCAAGCTACCTGATCTTACACAGACGGACGCCATATTTATAGCTTTTTATTAGACTTTGACCCTGCGGCTCATAACCGCTTAATATTCAAAACGAAGCATATTAAAGTTTGTAAAAATTAATTAAATGAATTAAAATAACACTCAAGCAACAGACGACAAATAATTGTAATTAATGATGTCCATTCGTCATTTCAGCCTGCCAAGTCCGGTGTGCCGCCGGATGCTTTTTTTTTTTTTTGAGACACGATCAATATTTATATCAGTTATAGACGCGAGGGTATGGACTTGGATATCTGGTTATGTGCCAAGGGCTGCGTTTCGTATTGTCCCGTAAAACGTAAAGCTGATTGTGTTACACTGTAAAGTGACTTAAACATCTTTAAACGATAGGGTTCAAACTGTCAATTGAGCGCGGATACCAAAACACTAAGCTCATCAGATTTACTACTCGCAATGAAATTACGAGACACGTGTATACATTCTCAGTGGTGAAGCTCTAGAAACCGGAGCACAATTTATATTTCTAGGTGTTCATCTTTTTCTTACTTTGTCCTGGCATGATGATGCTGTTTGTAGTGTGCCTGCTACATGTAAAACACTTGGCTTCGTCGCACGCTTCTTCGGGCTAATAGCCCCTATGTATACACTGTTAATCAGGTCCCGTGTAAAGTGCTAGCTCTAGCCAGTAAACTAGACGAAAAAAGGTCTAGCTTCCTGACCACAGCTAGCGCTTTACTCAGGACAAGACTAAAAGTGTACACTAGCGTACTTCACTTAAAACAGAGTTCGCTTCCATTTGTGACCACCTCGAAGGGCGCAGGGTAAGAGAATGGGCAGCGAGTGGTCAAGTGGTCAAGTGGCTATAGAGCGTCCACCACTAATGCGCCTATAATTCGCCACGGATGACTAGTGGCGTGTGTACGCTTGGAGTCGCCGAACTTTTATCGTGTGAGTGACGGCGTGTGCGCATTTGCAGTCAGCGAACTAGTGAGTGCCGCCATCCCTGAAAAAAAAAAAAGGAACACTTTTCCGGCCGTCGACGGAACTGGAAGGTCAACAACGAAACGAGGTGCACGTGAGGGGAGGTGCGCTCATTTCGTCCCTACGCAAGTTTGTCACCTGATTTGTCCTACTAGTTTAAGACGACAGCCTGGTGATTGGCCCGAAGACGATTTTTTTGTAGGAGCTACCCATTTTAGGCGGCAACGCAAATCTATCTGGGAAGGGATGTACCGGGCTGTAGGAGGCTATCGGGCTATGGAGAAGACGATCGGCAGGGCTATCGACGGCGAGCCCGGCCTTGGACTCTGCCCGACTCGGAACTGGAGCTCTGAGCTCGAGCTCATTCTTTGCTCGAGCTCGGAACGCTCGAGCGACAGTTCTGAGGTCGAAGAGGGATGCTGCGGCCCGAGAAAAAGACCTATAGGCTCGGCTGCATCGGCGACGCCCCTATACCGACCCAATGTCCGAAGCTATGGAAAATCCAGCGGTTACAACAAGTGATGAGCCCTGTTTTATTAGTTTTTTCCCAATATACTGAGATATAAAACGTTTCCTCATCAAGCATATTACGTAAAGGACAATATACTTATAAAGCTTTCCGTGTTTGACCCTCAATATAGTTCCGCCTGCGTGTGTGGTGCCTCTAGATGTATATGCTAATCTAGTTCTCTCTGCGCGGCTACAGTTGGAGTTTTATCTGTATGCAGTGCTTGTATAGTGTAGCAATTACATTACGTTGAAGCTTGGATATACAATGTAGCTGTATCGTGTCTCTTTTCCTGCCCAGTCCCGGCAAGTACCCGTTTATTTGAGACGCACGAGGGCCGCGACTCGGCAATTGGAATCGGTAGCGCGCCCTCAGGGTCGTCTCAACTTAAATGGAACCCGCACCTGAATTACCTTATTAAAAAAAATGTAATCTGTGCGGAAAAAGGCGGTGCAATTTATTGCGGATAACTATTCCCAGCTTTCAGGTCATTCACAAAAATAAAAGATGACAAGTGCCTCCTCCTATACTGCAATACGGTAGCTAATTGGGCGAGTCAGTACATATGCATCTTCACTCACAGCGCGAACGGGATAAGAAGGACACCGGCAGAAAAACGACGCAATACGAGAGCTCGTGTTGCATCGTTCTTCTTCTGGTGCCCTTGTTTGGTTGCACACTGGAACCTGCAAGTGAAAAAAAAAAATCACAGCATATCCACGGGTGAATGATGAAGAGCTTTGGCGAAGCTGTTGAAGCAATCATGGTTACACCGTGAAATCTTCAGTGGTTTCGTCCAGCAGTAATCAAAGCGATAGCCCAGTGCATCATCAAAGACGTGACAAACAATGTATATATTTATACAAGACATTTTATTAATCGTAAGTGGTAGCTAGACGTGGCTTCCGTTCCCCCTTCATTATAACGGCTTTATGGTCGGTGAAGTGATGAACTGGTGATGGATCATAGTGGGATGTTTGCAAAGACGAAGTAGTGGGCAGTTTGCAAAGGATCGGTGATGGGAGATTCTGTTCGGGAGATACTGCCGGTTACGCCTTACGCCGGACGCCTTACGCCGGACGCGTGACAAGGTTAGAGTAAGAGGAGCTTCGCCCCTAAAAAAATATATTTCAGTTAACTTTCTTTCCTCAGCTTTATCACCACCTGACTACTCCGTCGTAGACCCACGTCTTACCCAACAAAAGGAAATTTTCGCGAATTGGTGGCGGAAACTCCATTTGGACGTTACTAACCGACTGAAGATTTCGTGCCTGCACTGAGCCATTTCAGAATGAAACCACTGACCACATGACATTTTAAAATGCACTTCGTGAAACGTTACAAAATTAAAATCTCGAATAAGTTGATAATTATGCGTTTGCATTTTCGGGTCAAACAAGAAAAAAAAAACGCCGAAAATTGTAACTTTTGTAGTAATCTTTTATCAATCGCGACTTTTTTTAGAAGTGTTTCTTCGGTGAACGGCTACGACGAATTCATTTTACTTCAGAAGTTCCTTTTGTTCTGTTTTATTTTGTTAGCAGGTACTGTGTGTGGGCTTAACTGTAAGCGTCATGTGGAAAGAGGCCTTCGTCCTTCAGTGGCATAAACTTGGGCTAATGATAACGCCTACAGATGGGATGTACGTAGAATACTCGTCTTACCCATGTGCCTGTTCATACTTTATTTTGCATAAGTACATCGACTGCTATCTTCTCCAATGTAACGGAAGCTGTGCGTTTAGAGTCATTGTCGGAAAAGAAGTAGCGTAGAATTCGTGTCCTATAAACAACCATTCTGACTATGGCAGCTTAGGGTAAAATGGCCGACAGACACAAAGAACATACAAGGACAAGGGCTATATCATCAACTGTTTATTAACGTGAGATCTATAATAAATATATTTACTACTTCGCGCACACGCACCTCTTTAGAAATAGTACGTCGCTTATAAACGATATAAAAATCGCGAATATCGAAATAGTGGCATTCATCAAAAAGTATACTGGGAAGTGAATAAGCTTCTGCCGTTTCTTTGCGTCTGTCCGCCAATTTGGCCGCAAGTTACCGTATGATGGGAGACCGACTAGCCCAAGGGTGAGTACTTTTGTTTAAGAACTACTTTTGCAAAACGTAACCCCGGCCCCTTTAATATTGCCGCAATTAACTCTTCACCTCGAGACACGCATGCCAGACAGTTGCGTTAGCAGTATAGGTCTCGTCGGAGTAAAGCTGACTGCGGTCGTTCTCTAGTTTTTAGTGTCCTCTAGAACAGAATGCCTGAAATTTTGACTGAATGCGGTAGCCGTCAGTGAAGCGGGAGGCCTAATGAGCATTCCTCAGCGGCAGCAGCTCCAAGCGATATACGCGACTACATCCGTGCTTTTGATGAAGCTAGAATGCATGCATGAATGCTACGCACTGCCGGATTAATATTAATGCAAAAAACAGACATAAGCTTCGCATCTAACTCGCATATGTGCTCTTTTCTTTCGGTGCCATCTCTGTTGAGAATTGTCTCCTTTCCGTTTTCTCTGTCCTCCGCAAGCCTTTGCTTTTCTTTTTATGCAGTCGGAAAAGTTTCACCCAACACTATACTTTATGCATGCAAGAACCATACTATATATATATATATATATATATATATATATATATATATATATATATATATATATATATATATATTTAAGAAACAGCAGTCTGGCTCGCGAAATGGCGACGAGAAGTGGCACACGTACTAAAAAGAGCATTTCGCCCCTTACCCAGACGTGATTTTCAATTTTTTTTGTTTTTTTTTTCAGAAAGTACCACGACGTGCACAATAGACAATAGACCCAGACGTAGCGAAGATGTAGCGAGAACAGACCAAAGACGAGGAGTTAAAACTGGAAGCACTGATTTGAACGGATAAGAAGAAAGGAAAGAATCGGAATGTAATCCGGAAAGGGTCGGTGGTGAAAGGGGAGCGCAGGCGCGCAATCTCCCTGCGCAGAGTCTGCTGCGAGGTCGCTCCTTCCATTCACCGCAGTTTGGCAGCGGTGCGCCCAGTGACTGATTTCGTCGTGCCGCTTGAGTCGCGGCCGCATTTTGAGCGGCGCAAAACCAACGCCGAGACTCGCCATGAATTTTTCATTGCCCCATACTTCCGGAGGATTCGCATGCTGTTTTCTGTCTTCCACTGTTCAGTTGTACCACTCACGAAAGCTGGAACATAACGGAGTGTTCTAGAAAAAAAATAAAGCGAATCGGCCGCGGCGTAATCTATGCATTCAATGGCAAAAATAAAAAAGGGGGCGAAGATGACCACTTATGAACGTTATGTTATGCTATGCACGCTAATATAATGGTTGCAACGTCTTTGTTTAACATGTTATAGCGGTCTCTCTCTCTCCTCCTTCTTTCTTTCTTTCTTTCTTACTTCGTTTTGTTGTACCCAGCTGCGCACACGCCGTGCTGACTCCTCGTTAGGCAGTGCCCTCTGACCCAGACGCGTGCGCAGTACATTGTCTGTCTGTCTGTCTGTCTGTCTGTCTGTCTGTCTGTCTGTCTGTCTGTCTGTCTGTCTGTCTGTCTGTCTGTCTGTCTGTCCGTCCGTCCCAAGGCATCACGGTGTTATATTTAAAGGACGATGCATTGCGAACGCGGGGTTCATTCCTTAATATAAATTAGCGTGGATAAATAAAGAAAAAACTTGGAGGACGCTTGAGCTTCGCCTTCACGGATAGAACGCGATAGCGTAATCAGGCCCCGTGCCCATCGCCTTCTCAAATGCTAGCCTAGCTTCGGTTCTTGGTGCATGCCTAGTGATGCAGAACTATCGGTAAATTGACTATCGATAGTATCGATAGTTTTTTTGAAACTATCGATAGTGTAAACAAACTATCGATAGTGCTACTATCGACAAACTATCGATAGTGCAATCGGTAGTACCATCGTTAATATTACTTTAGCGATATTACTGCCACGCGTGTTAATTGCTTTGTTTTGAAGTATTCGGGTTTACCCACAAAGACTGTTAACAACGTTTGACGCAGACCACGCCGTAATGTTTGAGAAGCTTCACAATCGTTTGAGATCATTCTGTTAAGATTACGCGCCGGACGCGAATAGTCAAGTTTATTCGAAGGGTTACGCGAGCACCAGCGATAACGCTGGAAGGTTTGATGACTGCTGCATAAAGGACGACACGTTCCACCGATGATCAGATTACTCAACGGCTGACGACTGCTCCCACCGCTATCAGTGCACAGCATGTGTCGCTTGTATTTTGAGTTTTGGTTTTCTGGGCACAAGTTCGCCCAAATTAAGAGCTCCCTATTTCTCAGTCTTGCCGCGGCATTCTTCACCGTCACAACCACGTGACAATGCTATCGATAGTGCTGTGAATAATGATGCGCTTGCTCGCCGGCCATATTGCCAAAATATTTGCGATAGCCTACTACCAGCTTCGCTTAATTTATGAGCAATTTTTGGCAGAGAAATTAATTATTTCTGCAGTGAAAATGGCGGAATATATCCATCAATTAATTCGTTTCCAAAAGCAACCACTTACAACTTACAATTAACAAACTTAGTTCATAATATTTTTTTTATTTTGAAATAATAAAATGCAATATAAATTTGAAACCGCGCAGTTCCATCACATGTAACGGCTTCCTTTCCGCTACACCTGAACAGTTTGACTTTATGATCATGTGTCAGCAAAGCACTCAGGTGAATAACACAAGCATGCCAACTTTCTTCACCCTTCAGCCTGCTCCTCCTGCTGCACTATGTACCACGCGCGCGGGCAACCAAGTTTATTCGGCAGTGAGTCCGCGCTGTTGGTTTTATACTATCGATAGTACCATCGAATTTTCTACTATCGATAGCGTTATCGATAGTATTTTTCACCATCGATAGTTCGATAGTGACTCAGCCACCGATAGTATCGATAGTACCATCGATAGTTCTGCATCACTATGCATGCCTCAACCGTGCCGCATGGAAACGAACGACTGTGCGCGCAACATTGAGCGTTTCAAACTATCCTAGAATGCCTACTGCAAGTACAGTTAAGTGCCCACTACACCAAATTTTTCCTTTTGCGAATCAGCGAAGGGCCCACTACGTGTCCGTAAGGCAACACGCGAACCTACGCAGCTACTTTTGTTGATGCTTTTGCAGCTGGCGATGATTAAATGTGTCTGAGCGCTTTGTAATGGGTGGGCCTTTAGAACACCCACTCGTTGCACAATGCACATGTTCTGACGCCTGGCGCAATTCTACGTTTCTGCCACGAAATATTACATGCGCTAAGGAGACTCCTTCCACTACATGACATTCATATAGAGTTTTTTTCCGAAGCAGTCAAGCAATAGCGTGGCTCTATGGCAGAAAGCCTGCTTGCCACGCAGACGGCCTGGGTTCGATTATCACTCGGACCGAGAATTTTTATCACTTATTTTATTTATTTGCATCTTTTTCGATTTTTTGGTCACGGACAAGATCATGATTTTTCGCCCACAACCAGCGACGCCGACACCGGGATTTCTGCGAAACGAGCTCTTCAACGCTATCGTGTTAAAACATATGCAGTCTCTAAAAAGCTTTTAAGCAATATCGTAATGCTGATAAAAGATAAGTCGGCGTTCATTGCATGCTTGCCCGCTAAAAGGGGCTTTGATTGCTCAATGTGCATGAAAAGCATAAAAAGGAAGACTAAGAATAAATGGCGACAAAATGATAGATAAAAAGTAACTGGAAAACTGGAAACGACTCTAGAACAAGGGCAAGTATCGGCGTTTCTCAAGAGAAACCAAAAATCAATGAACCCTAGCCAGCAGCAAGACCACGGGCGGATATAAAAGGCTGAGTGCGACCTCCTCTCCACATGACTGTCCTTTCTTACTTATCCGACGCTTTCCATCTAAGAAAAAAAAAGTCTAATTGGTACAGTGCATTAAGTATAACATTACTTACTTTTTCAACTATTCGTGTTGTTTTTAATTTTAAACTTGCACTCACGTTTCTGCTCAGTAACTTATGTATGCGCTCGTACACGAATTTTGGACGATCCTGGTCAGTATTCGTCCATGTATTCACCGTATTCTTTCTTTGCCGCACGAATAGTCCAAGTTTCAAATCTATTATCGCATACTTCATCTCTGGCCAAATAGCGATGAAGACGGAACGCGACTTATATTAATGAATGACTACTTCATGTATTCGAAGACATCACTGTCTTCAAAGCTTTGCAACAGTGCATGAGAAATGGTTTAGTTTAGCTCGTAAACATAATACGATCTAGTAATAATCTAGTTTTTTGCCTGGCACGTAATATATTAACGCTACGACAAAGGTCGACCGCCTGTATACCCCAAGAACACCGTTCGCTCAACAGATATGTGCGTGCGTTCGGGCTTGCGCGAATAAATCCGCCCCGGAACAAGGCATGTGCCAATGTTTGCCCAGCTTTCAAAACTTGCGCTTGACTGACGCGCACGAAGCGGCAACCGAGAATTCGTTTTTTCCCCTTCTTAACTGTACGCTTAGGGATTACATCTAATATCACAACAGCAGTCGAACAACGTCTAGAGGCGAACGTCAGCGCTCTACTGTTTTATTCGCGTGTGTATATAAGCTCGTTTTCTGCGTATGCCCCACGTTTCTGGAGGTTTGCCGCCGTTAGACCGGAACGTTAACGCCTATGGTTCGGCTATAAAGACGGCGCGCGCTTCGGTTTGCACAACAGCTTTCGACGTCTTATTTGTGCAGCCTTTGTGCGTCGGCAGTGCCCCCCCCCCCCTCCCCGAAATAAAAAAGAGAGGCAAATCTGAAGGCTGCAAGCTTCAAAAACGGGTGGAGTGAAACTTCAGCAAAGTTATAGAGACAAGCATCCACGGTGTGTACTTATATTGTTTGTCCAGTGCCAGCCAGTTTTCTCGCCGAAATAATCCCTCGGCGGTGCGCCTTTGTCGACGTCACAGACAGAAGTCTGTCTTTTGTGCGCTGTACGCTCGCGCAGCAAGCAGGGACAACTGATGATGCAGAACTGAAAGCTCGCGGTAGAGGTAAGCGTTTCGGGTATTGTCGCGCGCTTATTCCGATTCAGCGGCGCTTTGTTTGCCGCAACTTCTCGCGGCTGCATTTTATAAAGGCGCCATTGTAGTATAGCGTGTCAAGGCTATAAGCGAGACGGCCTACAGTGCGTGTGGGAACTTACTTAAAGTCGTGGACGGAACAAAATGAAAAAAGCGGGAACGAACGTATCAAGGAGGAAGCGCGTGCAGGTTCACTGCGATAGGTTTCAGAAAGCGAGAACAAATGACGTCGTCACTTACAACGCGCATCGAACAACTACACCTTAGCTCCACTTACGTTTTCTTGAATGATTCTTGGATCTCTGCGTAGTGCGGTTTGTGAGCCGACTGCGCCTCGACGCCCGCGTCGCGAATGGGCGTTGTATGCCAGCAACGACCAATCACTGGCTTCCATTCACGTGCCAGCAAGTATATATTTTGCAATCCGTTTATTTTATACGCTGACGTAAATGCCAGTTACCGCAGCGGTCTGTTTTTAACGAGTCAAAGCATTCACCCTTTCGCTGCTTACGTTCGACCAATACGTGCCTTTTGGTTTCCTGTGAGCAGGAACACAATGCAAATATACGGCACTCGTCATAAAAATGTCAAGCAGCTGCTCACTGTTCAAGCGGCGTTTGCAACAGTCCAGTTGATGGTGCACCGAACAATGCAACAACTCTATAACTTTTAATGCAGGGGGACAGCCCATTTAAAATGGACTGAGTAATATGAGCATACATCTCTGCCACAAACTCAAAACTTCGGCACACTTATAGAATCCGTAAACGAGAAAGTATTATACGACACATCTTAGTTCGCTGAATTGTCTCGTGCGTTAATTGGGCACTTAAGTCATTGGCGTTCCAAGCACTTCGTATATGCGCCAATTACTCGAAGTCGTCAAGATATATTTATTCGGGATCCTTGGCACGTTCACTTATCCATAAGTAAAAAAAAAAGTGGACTGAGTGGACGTGCGTGCGTGTGTATGTGTGACCGCTACCAAGTGCACAGCTTGCCGCTTTAACGAACGCGATCCATGCTAAAGGCTCAGCAACAGACCCAAGTCTTGAGTTGTGTCATCGCTTCCGACGAACCAGCTTAAAAGCAAAACACATGTAAGTCACAGTAAGTGAGTCCTGAAAGCGTTTGTTCCATGAAAAAAAGAAAAAGAAAAGCCTACCCGTGGTAGCCAACATACACCAAGAGCATATCTATCCCGACTTTAAAAACCAGTGCTGCTCAAGTGCGTGCCGAACAGTTCGGGTAGTTGTTGCTCGTACGTCGCGCGGCTTGATAAGCAGACAGTGAATGTAAATATTCCAGTCGGTTTTATCAGACTGATCGGCTGTTGTGCTTCTATTACTCAGCCGTCGTTAAGAAACGTGCTTAAAGTTGTGGTGTCCTGTCTCATGCGTGTCGTATTTTCCGGGCCTACATGTCCGTGTTTTCTTGCAACATACATATTAGTAATTAAATTCACACGAGGACAGTCACTGCAGTTTGGTTCTTGCTTATGCCGTCTTCATTTTCTTTTAACTTCGGACGAATTAAGAAAACCAGACACAGCGATTCTTTCTCCCCAGAAAAAATTAAAAAAAAATATTCGATGAGGCTAGCGGACCTTACATGCGGGATGAATCACGATGTTTACTGATATCTAAACAAGACAGAAATTCGGGGGAACATGGACGCTTGATGCGATGTGAAAATACTCGAACAAGGAACGTCACTGGAGCCAACGCTTGTTGGCTCCAGCGAGTGTTCTACCCTGACGAAGACAAGTCCACTTGGCGAAATGTTGGCTCCAACAATATTCTTCCTCTTCCCCGTGCGATGATTTTTCATCAATCAAAGGTGGTATATAGTGACAGCGTATTAGCACAAAGTGTTTTTCAAAAAAAAAAAAAAGAAAAAAGAAACGACTGGTTAATAGATTTTAACAATAGTTTTTAAAATGACCTCGAACACAGTGGAAAGAACGAATATAGTGCAATAATTGCCTAAGTTATTCTTATCTCCTTTGTGACCAAGCGCACAAATAACGCGAGACGAGACGGAGAAGGCCACAAAACAAGCGCATGAAGGTTTTATTGAAAGTCAAACATGCTGCATGAATTATTAGCTCGTCAATTAACAACTCGCCCAACAGTATATTCTTGTAAGCACTATCTCCTTTCCTGTAAGTCACTGACTTGTGTTTCATATTGGTCGGGAATACTCGGTATGGTATCGTCAAATTGAACATTTCCATCAAGCGCGGTGCAGTAATGCCCACTACAAACTTATCTCGTTTCATACGGTAGTCATGAATGACCGCCGTGCAGAACGCATTGACTTCATATTCATTAAGGTGCTTAGGACCTCCTGTTCTTCAGTTGAGTGGAATGCAAAAGTTACCGTTTGAATAATGTGGATCATTTAGGAGCCATCCGAAGAACTTCCTCGCGAG
Organism: Rhipicephalus sanguineus; assembly: GCF_013339695.2. Taxonomy (NCBI): domain Eukaryota; kingdom Metazoa; phylum Arthropoda; class Arachnida; order Ixodida; family Ixodidae; genus Rhipicephalus; species Rhipicephalus sanguineus. The sequence goes on from NC_051176.1 coordinate 121,129,667, forward strand.
CCATATTGTTGTCACGTAAGACAGTTTGGAATGCAGATACATACCTTCCGAGCTTGTTGTTTTAATTGTTACAATACTTACTTTTCAAAGAGATTTAGGTCACCAGGGTTGCGGATGAGCATGAAGCCTTCAATGTGGCTAATACTTGTGCTTCGTCATTTTTTTTTTCATATAAAACTTTTGGAAGCAAGAAAGAGAAAGGTGCGGTCTGCTCTACCGGGCAAGGAATAGGAAAAAAAAAAAAAAAACGATGCGCGGGACTTCGCTGTTCAGTGCCGAGTGAAATGCACGCCCGATATCAGGCTATTATAATAATCGATCATATAACTAACGGGTAGCGCACAATACGGACTGCAAGCCTGAGAAAAAAAGAAAGAGAGCCCATACGGGCACAGCAGCGATTGGCCAGCAGGAATGCATAGTAAGTGAGGACCACTTGCCTGTCTCATGTACCGCACTGGCGCCTGTAAGAAAAAGATGCGCATAAGGTAACGCGCAGTGCAACACAAGTGCGCAGAAGAGGCAAGCTTTTAAACATAAGTGTTCTTACGCCATCGCCTTTGTCTCCTTTCTCTCCCTGAGGGCCGGGCTTTCCCTGCACACAAGATTAAGTTCCTTCATAAGTGCACGCAACTGGTAACACTGTTCATAGGGTGACGGAATGCACATTCCATGCAGTGTATTTCTCGATTATCTTTTTCTTGATGTCACTCCATGTCGACCGCAAATTTGAGACCGCAAATTTCAGCAAATTTCTTTATGAAACGTGCGTCGGTGGTAAGCCAAATCCGCTGTGTCATTTTCTCTCTGGTTCGTACGCGTGTTGGTTGTTGCAAAGGTGAGGTCACACGAGCTTATTCGTTGATGCGCCTAACTCAGGAGACGCACTGACCTAACCTGCGAATGAACGCTTTTCCGCAATTGATAATTTCATGGACACTCCAGGTGCATTTTTGCCGTCGCCGTCGGCGGTCGCCGTGAGGTTCCGTATAAAGTCCAAGGCCGATAACGTCGCCCCACGTGTCGTATGTTCTGTATACATGGGAGCGAAAGCGTGCGAAGGGAACCGACCGCTGCGGCTCAAGCAGAAAGGAAACGTGCCGGCCTTCTTCAGACGCGCGAAAGGCCCATGTGGTTCTCAGAGAGGGGGGAGGAGGATGCTGTGTGGCTTTGGCAGATGCTGTGTACTTTGAGCCGCCGGACGCGGTCGCACGCGCCCTATCTTGACAGGAATTAGCAGACGGCTCATAGCTTTGTTTGTACGTGCTGTCTTTTCACTGCTGAGTTTGCGTTGAAGAGATAGACAGCACGAAGGTCGCTTCGCTCGCTGCAGCGGCCGCGTTTCCTTACGCCGGCGTTTCGTTGAATTGCGGCAGATCGGATGCTAAAGAATTAGTTAGCTGCTAGCCCTACTTCGTGTAACACTCCAATTTGTTGCTATCGCTATCAATGCTTCGTCCTTGAGGCGAAACTGACTTTCTGAACGGCAACACATAACTCTCTTCGGGAGCTCGTCCTATTGAGTTGTACACAGTATGGCGTATACTTCGTCAAGGTTGGCAAAACCACGAATCTGGCAAGTTATGATGCTGTTTTACTGGAGACACGTGCAGTGTTGCACTTACTGGGGGACCGGGCAGTCCCGGCATTCCCATCAAGCCAGGTGGACTGGCTTCTCCGGCGCTGCCTTTCTCGCCCTTGGATCCTGGTAGCCCCTGCGGAAGGTATCAGTGTACAGTAGCGCGTCAGTAGACTTGCACCTCGCTATGAACAGGTCTCTGGAAGTGAACAAATTGTTGCCTAACCTATCTCTATATCGTGCAGAGAGGCCCCTGAATGTGCAGAAATGACATCGTGAGTCGCAATAAAAACAAGTAATGGCAAGAGCCTGCATGGTGCGACACGGAAGTAAGTGACCATTTCGCTCTGCAGGAAAGAAGTGTTAATTTTTAAGGGCTCGTTTTTCTTTGTTATACACAATATTAATGAGCACTAAGAGACAATAATGCCAAGGAAGTATAGGGGATGTTATTAGTAGTAAATGTAAGGTAAATGTGAAGAAAGAAAAGTGGACGAAAAGATAACTTGCCGCGGGCAAGTTAACTGCCCGCGGCAAGTTATCTTTTCGTCCACTTTTCTTTCTTCACATTTACCTTACATTTACTACTAATAACATCCCCTATACTTCCTTGGCATTATTGTCTGTTAGTGCTCATTAATATTTCGCTCTGCAGTATCCAAAGTTGCAGTTCCAGCGTCGATGGTGCCGTAAACGTTATGGCAGACTGTTGCCCATAGTAGCAATTGTCATTTAGTAGCCGAACGGTGGAATTCACCCAGATTTACAAGCCCACGGCGGCATACCTTGGACCCTGATCTCCAACTACGTATCCTGTCCAACCTATCACGACGTGACTCTACCCTGTTGGTCATGTCTGGCTTGGAGTGGCCTTCTGAAATACCTATACATTTATTATTGGAATGGCTGATAGCCCGTCATGTGAAGTGTGCGGGTGCAGCGACAATCACACACCTTCTCTGTGAGTGCATCAGCTTCAACTCCGAAAGAGCAGCCCTCTCAGCAGCACTAGGCCAGCTGGAGAACAGCCCTCTCACAGAGAACAATATCCTAGGGCACTGGCCTAGCCGGTCTTCAACGCGAGCCGCTCTGAGGGCATTGTTGCGGTTTCTTCGAGAAACCGGACTGAATGACATATTGTGACTGTTCACAGACAATGTTGGTGTGGAGTGCTTGGGCCGTGCTATAGGCATGACTGTTTTGCCTGTCTCGTCGCCTAGTGTCGTCACAGACTCTGCCTTTCTTTCATTCTTTTACACCCCTTTTCCCCTTCCCAAGTACAGAGCAGCAAGCCGGAGGCTTCCTCTGGTTAACCTCCCTGTCTTTCCTCTCTCTCTCTCTAGTAGCCGAACGAATGGCATAGATTTCGGAATTTTGGCGTCATTATTTTCATGCTCTCGCGTTGTCCATGCGCCCATGGGCACAATGTAAGATTATTTTTTTTAAAAAAACATGCCTATTCGTTTGATATAAGTCACCACACATATCTCTATAAGATAGATAGATAGATAGATAGATAGATAGATAGATAGATAGATAGATAGATAGATAGATAGATAGATAGATAGATAGATAGATAGATAGATAGATAGATAGATAGATAGATAGATAGATAGATAGATAGATAGATAGATAGATAGATAGATAGATAGATAGATAGATAGATCCTGTTGAACGTTTATTCTAAGAGAAGACAACCATACTGGTACAATGCGTGCATATAAACGATACGTGGTACGAACAAGTGTCACTATACTTCCTGCGTCTTCATGCAGGGTGTGTTTCGGTCTCATCGGAGCTGGCATTTATTACGCATTTACCTACGCAAACCAGAGCACTTACATCATATTTATGGAAATTAGGCATCTATAGCGCTTCCGCTTTCGCATTCATAACACCTGCATTGCTTGCATCTGCGTGTCGACTTTCATATCTGTGCATGTGAAACGAGGCAGCCGCGGAAATTTCGTCGGAACATTTTCGAGTCGGGTTGCTCAACGGACTCGGCCCTGACGGTTGAAAGTCAGCCCGAACGAGACGAGCGAGCAACGAAACTCACCGTCGGTCCGGGCCTTCCCGGTGCGCCGTCTTCTCCTGGCCTTCCCGGGTGGCCGACGCTGCCCTTCTCGCCCTGCGCAAGCCGCAAGAGTTCGCCTCGTAGAGCGCTACCTCTGCTTTCGCAAATAGACCGACACACGCACACACACTCGGCACCCGAAGAGGAACGTAGCGGGCGCCGCTGTAAAAACTTGTGTCCACATTACAAGAGCCTGGGAAAGCAGGAAAAAAAGAAAGGACTCGCCGCCTGCCGCCGAGCATTTTCGCAGCGCCCGCGCGAGAAACTGACGTGTTTAACGACAGGCTGAGAATACTCCTAGTCGATGCTCCTTGGGCAGCCCTTCAAAATTTGCTACTGCCTACATAAAAGCGCAGCGCATACGCGGCTGTCTGAGGAAAATTCGCTGTAAGAAAAATTGAGAAAAAGTTATAAGAACCAAGTGATTTGATTAATAGATGGGATAGACGTGTTGAAGTGACGCGGTATACCTCTGAAAGAGGTGGCAGCTCAGTGTTTCTGATTAATTTAGACCACCTGAAGTTCTTTGCCTTGGCCCGAAGCTTCGTCTAGGGGCTTCTTTTATCTTTTTTTCTTCTTTTAAGCATTCCATCCCCATCGAAATGCAACTGTCGTGGCTGGCAATTGAACCCGCTGCTTTGCTCTCAACAGCAGAACGTCATAGCCGCTGAACCACCACGGATTGCAATATTGCAGGATACCACGGAGACTATATCTGGCGATACTGAGCCCTTGGCTAATGTTTCTTGAAGTAAATACGTATCGCAGCAGCCGTTATGGTGCATCTTACATTTATTGCTTTTATTGCGACAGCAATTATATGGACAGCCTCGGCTGGTTTCTGTCCGTCCCCGTCGCCGCCGCCGTCATGCACCGTATATGTATAAGTATGTACATATATATAAAAGCCTCAAAGAAAAATTATCAGTGATGCTACCGAGGACTTCTGATTTGGAGCATATTTTGGAGCAGCAAAATTTCCGTTTTGGAGCACTTTGGAGCAGCAAAATTTTCATCTTGGAGCACTTTGGAGCAGCGAATTTTACATCTTGGAGTGCACTACAGAAGCATATTGCATTAACATTCAAGCACCCGAATATTATTATGGGGCTCTTATGAAGGCTAGAAATACTTCGATTCATTGCAAACCTCATGGAAAAATCATCTCAGGAGCATAGGTGTGCGCACAGGAGGGCGCCCCCCCCCCCTAATCACCTAAGAGGGGGGGGGGGCACAAAATCTGCCCCATACATTGACTTAGTAGGGTGGGAGGGGGGGCGTTGCGATGAACCTTCGCTCCCCCCTGATGGGGAACCCTGCGCACGCCCATGCTCAGGAGAACTCCATATTTCACTCGCTAATGAAAAAATAAGGGCTCATGCAGTTGAGTGTTCTGGATTAACCACTTCGGCGATTATTTTCGACACTAGCAAATAAACAGAATACCGGGTCAAGAAAATTGTACTTTATGAAATAACACTCTAAGTACACCTATGTGGTTATCAGCAGACATGGTAGACAAACGCCGTGATATACAGCAGTGCCTCAATGCCAAAAAGCCACACTGTCCCTGATGCATTCCCCTAAGACAACCCCAAGGCGAAAGCCAGGTTCTTTTTCTTCTCGATCGACGGATAGATCCTCCCCCCCTCTCTCTAGAAGCTTTCTGCACCTCATCTGGTTTTGCGCTAGCTCCATGATCGGCGCAACGATCACGGAAGCAGTGTAAAGTGACGATCTCATGTGATGGCGTCATCAAGTGACGTCACGACATATGATGCCATGATGACGTCACAAGTTTTGACGATCTATGACGTGATGATGACGCCATCACATGATTGTTTTTAGCATTAATTGATTGACGCCGCCGACGGTCAATTTTCATGTTTGATCATCTACGGCTTTCGCATTAATATTGCGTATTGAACGTTAACAACCTGGCCTTACATACCAAACTGTCCTCCACCATGTCACCTCTGTGCCATGCGCGAAACAGCTTCGCTTATCATCCACTTCACAGAGTGAAATGGCTCCTCAACTTTTTAAAAATTTTTATTGCGATAGCAATTATATGGACACTCTCGGCGGACTTCTGCGGTCGCCGTTGCCGTAATTTTTCGCATAAAGTCTAAATTATTAACATCACCACGCGCATTCGAGCCGCTGGTAAAAACTTGCGAGCGCTGGCGACGAACGCGGATCAAGCGGAGATTAAACTAGCCGGCCGTCTGTCTCCGTCGCACGGACAGCGCGTGAGATAACATCTTCCCGCTAGCGGGCCTGCCGTCGATTGCTTATCAAACAGAGAGGAAACGCCCCCGCCCGTCTTTCGTAAGGAGCATGAAGGGACGCCAGGGGAGCGGAGGGGGGGGGGGGGAGGGGACCGCATCGTTCGAAGGGCGCAGTCGCTTGCGCGCGCGCTATCTCGAGGAATCAGGAGACGGCTCGTAAACTTGCTGTGCTCTCAACGCTTACTTCGCGTTTAGAGAACTCAGAGCAAGAAAAGGCTTCGGTTCCTGGAGCGGCCACATTCCCTTAAACCAGAGTTTTGTTGAGTTACGCGAGATCTGATTCAAAAGAGTTAGTTGCTAGCCTTACTTCGTTTAACAATACAATTGGTTGATATCGCATTCATTGCTTCGCCCTTAAAGGGACCGACAACCAACTTTTGCTGTACCCGTTTTCTTGAGTGCAACGGGAAGCTTACCTGTCAGAGCTTCTAATCACGGGGTGGTAACGCGGAGAACGCCGTAAAACATTTGTAATCAGAGTTTTTCGATCTGCAGCGATTATGCAGTCTTAATATCACATGCTGCAAACAGTGAGAGGTGAGCGCGATAGCGATTATACGCCAGCAGTGGCGACAAGTTATGCCCTAAGTATAAAAAGGCAATGTTCCGTTTACAAAGCCTGCGGTGCCGTGACTACTGCTTTCTAGCCTATTAAATTATTTTACAATAGTTATAGCGTTTTTCTGGGGCTTCTTGTAGAAGTACTTTGGCCATACACAGGTCGCTTTATCACATTTTAGTCAAGCCAAGCCAAGCTAAGCCTTCGAAAACGAAACAAGTTGTAGGATACACCAGCAGTGTTGTTCATGAAGTGGTAGCAATCCTCCACAGAACAGTAAGTCGATGGCATTTTGCGAACAGCAGCGCAAACTCGCGTGCTACTCTTCAAAAGTCCGATACGACGAGAGCAGACGAGAGTCGAGCTACGCGGGAAACGCCGCCGGACGCCTCGCGCATGCGCCGCAGCCTCCGTTTCACTGGAAGCCACGAAAGCAGCGCCGCATCTCATGCTTTACTTCTTTTACCTTAGAAACAAACGGGATTCGACAATAACATACATATTCAAAATTTCAGCCCTCGTTCTGGTGCGTGTAAAAGCATTGGACTACGTACAACAAAGTGCTTAAGACTGCATACGTCTAGTTCATGGCGCTCGCGCTAGGCTCCGCGACATACCGGTTTTTGTTACTTTTAAACGCGATTTAAAAATATAAATCCTACTCAGATCGCGAAAAGTATTCTGGAATCTGTCACTATAATTCACGGTCTTTTCATTTCCACCAGGATCTAATCACCCGTTCTGGCCAGTTGTCGGTCCCTTTAAGCGAAACTGAGTTTTTTTAACCGTTAGCTATTGACCCCTGAAAGCGAGGAGCGGACGTGTAACATGGCATAGCCGCTTCACTGTGGGCCGTCAGCGATGGGCCCGCTGCTGACAGCTGCCCATTTGCGGCTGGTCCTATCAGGAGATATGTTTTTCCTAATAAGATGATATTTAAAAAAGCAAGCAAAAAGTTCGAATTGGAACCCTAGCACGTGAGCTCGAAAGGGCGGGGCCTTTTAGGGGGTATTTACCGCAGAGTGATTACAAACTCGGACGTGCTGGCGGAACGAATTACGAAAAAGCTCTTCTGGATGAAGATCCATGGATAAAGTATATCTGAGGAAAAGTGTCAACGCGTTTCCACCGTTCGCGTGCTCTTCCATGAACGCAAAGCAAGGAAAATTCAATATTGTCCCATATATCTACTGCGAGCGATCCCAGATTTCATTCTGCGATGTCCGGTAACAGAAGTGACAGACATTTTAGCGGCACGCATGTAGTTACTACTGAACATTGCTTTCCTTACGTGCCGTGCGACGCTTGAAACGAGCTATCAGCAGCGTTTCTGGAACAGACGACGTCCGCCGATGAAAAGGCGTCGCACTTTCTCGCTGCCGATAGGTCTAGACGTCACGAGCCTCTGCGGAGAGCGCGTTTTGCTGTCGAGCCGACTTGCAGAACAGAAGCTGCGTCGGCACCGTGCATGGCATCGTGGCTTAGGTACTCGGAACGCACGCGCGAGCGCTATTTATTGAGCGGAATAATTCTTGGTTTATGGTTGCGACTCTTTTGGCAGCCCCAAGATCGAGCTGCACATGCTCTGACGCGCCGGTGGTGCGATTGCCGGTGATAGACGCCCCCAAACCCGAGACTTTGGCGTAGTTTGGCGCAATTTTCGTCGATATTATCAGGATGGCGCAGTAAATACAATTTGGCGCACTTTGGCGCAGTTGGCGCAGGAGTGGAATCGCTGAATTATTCAGAAAAATGCTTCCGAAGCGCGGAATCGAACCAGGGACCTCTGACTCCGCAGCGCGTGGCGGTAACCACTACGCCACGAAACGCAGATCCTCCAGGTAGCTAACGGCGAGCGTTATATACACACCCTTTACCGCTGGCAGGACTCGGACACGGCAGGCGCTTATAAGCGTTTCTTCATTACCAGCGAGATGGCGCGATGTGCGCGCTGGGCGTTGGGCGCTGGGCGCGCTTTGAATGTCGTCGCCCCGCTCCTGCGAACGCCGATGCTCTGCGCCCTACTGGGCGTGGTCACCTTCGCGCGCTTATCTCAAGGAAAGAAGGGGGGCGGGTGGGGGGTTGTATGTCTTGTGCTTTCCCCTCGATGTCCGCGCTGAAGTCACAGAGCGTACGAAGGTCACTTCGCTCGCTGCAGCGGCCGCGTTTGCGAAAGGAGCGCGCTGTTCAAACAGAAATAAGTAACAACTGCGACATTTAGTTCGCGCTCGTCCTGTGTGTACCTGTTCGTTCGTTTCGTGCGTCTTGCTTTATGTTTCAGTAGTGCGCTTCAAGTATCGAGCTGTGACGCATGATAGTTCGCGCTCGTCCTGTGTGCGTTCTTTTCGTGTGTCCTTTGGGCTCGAGCGACGCGCTGGTAATTTCGAGCTGCTTTCCATTCTTCGCGTTACATTCTAATTTGTTGCTATCGCATTAATTGCTTCGCCGTTGCGGCGAAACTGACTTTTTTCCCCCTTAACACTCTGTCGCGAGCTCATAAAAACTTGCCGCTATTTCAATGCCCATGTACCACCTGCAGTATTTAGTAATGATTAACTTCGTTTTATAGACAACACGCCGCTGTGGTTTATAGGGGCTGAGCACGACGTCGCGGCCTGGTCCCGTGGCTGCGGCGGCCGCGTTTTCACGGGAAAAAAGAAGGTGAAGGAAGTACTCATATTGCACCCCATGTTGTCAAACCATCCTGGAGTCTTCCATTACGCGTACGTCGTAACCCATGGACTGCACAGTTTTGGGACGCCAAACCTCAGAATTTAGTTTTAGCTCTCGTTTTATCGCAAGTCGTATTCAATTATTTCTGCCACTTGTGTACATATCTCCCGTTCTTACCGGCCCAGTGTTCTAAACGAAGCACGAGGTATCTGCCGCACCGAGCGTGCTTGCGAAGACGGTCAGCCGTCCCTCATAGTTGACCTAAATAGAACGCGGTTTGCGACGTGAATCCGTGACGTGCTCCTTCTTGCGTTACGCAAGCACCCGAACTATGCTTGAATATTATTGAGGAACCCACACGACTTGCGGGTTGATGCCCCTATTTAAGTTTCCTAATGTAAAGTTTCCTATCCCTCATTAAATGATCCCAGGGCGTGTCACTCGACCATCTCAGCATTTACTTCATAAATGAGGACATTCTAAACGCACAGCCCGCTTAGAACCTGTTTAAAAAGTTGTCTCACGAACAAAGATTTTTATCGTCACAAGTGGCTCTTCCAAAGTTTACGAGTAAAAAAATGGTAATAAAAAATTCTAACAACTTGTCTTCACCCCAATCTTTACAAAACTGTTCAGTGTGATCAAAAACGAGCAGTTCTCAGTAGCACAGTTGATTCTAAAAACGTGCAGCGAACGGCTTTCGACATTATCGCCAATTCAAAGCGCCACATCTGAAAAACTTTTTCGGAAAACCCGTAGTACCTTTTACTAAACTTTAACAGGAATCGATTATCGAGAAATTACGTTCCCAAAAACGACGCCGTGCTGATGACACGACTCAATAATATGCTGAAAAAAAAAAAATTACGCCGCGTTTCGATAGGAATTCAAGCGTGATTTCGGCACTGAGGCGTGCCGAGCAAAAAATATAACGCGTGGCGCTTTTTCTGGAACACCCTATCCTGTGATTACAAGGGATTTTTTTTTGCTTTTTGAGAGATATAAAATTCTTGAATTTCGCCCCTGCACCGGCGCTTGGCTTTGGTCTGTACCGCTGCTCCGCCACACAGCACTTGAGCATGTCGTGCAGCAGGCACTCGGCACGCGTAGCGTTGAGTTGGCAGCGAAGTTCCGCGGCTCTTAATATGCTGCCTTGTCAGGAAAAAAAAATCATTTGCCGTCTAAATTTGTTCAGTCGGGGTGAAAATTAGCGCCGACAGGCTTCCAATAGCAGGGCTGGGCAAAGATACTTTGAAATTGTATCGCGATACGATACAAGATACTCAGGCAAAAAGTAGTGGAGATACAGATACAAGATACTGCCGCACTAATTGTATCCGATACGATACTTGGCAATTGTATCTTAAGATACTTCGATACATTCTCAAATTTGTTATTATAGATCCATACAATGTAGCAGCAAACGCCTATACACAAAGATGTCTCCTTGAAAATTTCTGAACTGTGACCTATTTAGTTTCACTTGCATGAAATGTCTGTTAGTCTCTCAAAAGTTTTGCCCTTCTTGCTCAAAGTACATTAGCTTCCTTCCAAAACAACTTATTGGAGCTTGTTTTAGCTTGTTCACAGGACAACTCTTTATACACTTCGCTGACAGCGGTTCTTGCTTGTCATTTTTGTAATTGATGGGAGTCGCTGCTCAACTTGCCGACCAGCTAGCGGGTTGCCATGTAATCACAATAACGTCAATAAGAAGCCTTCGCACGACGGCGCAAATACCGGTGTGGACTTTTACCTTGTCCGTAAAAGACAGTTTGCACAATACCGTATATCCGGACAGACGTACAGCAGCAACAACTCTAATAGCGACTTTTTTTCTTCCTGGGGGGGGGGGGGGGGGAGTGGCGCGGGAAACGCATGGTGTATACGGGGCTTGCGACCGTTCGCTAGCGGCCCGGCCGGCACACATGACCGTCTCCGTTCCATTTGTTTTTGTTTTCTAAATAAGTATGTTAGTGAGCTACACAGACATGACTGGTCTCAAGCATTTCTTTCGTGAGGAACACGTGGTCACCATGTGCTGAAACATAACCGTGGAACAAAAACTCTATATTTCAATCCGCGTCCAGATCTCACTCGTTATGTACAGCCGTATCGTTGTTTCTGGAATCCGGACTCAAAATCCCCTTCAGAAATGACCTATATATGAGATATGTCAAAGGCCTCCTTTCAAATGGCAACGTCATTTTGTTCAAACTCTCTCCGACCCCACCATCTTCACTGTCCCCGGGCCTTTGGAGCTAAATTTCGCGACTGCGGCCCGCCGGCTATAAGCTGAGTTTGAGACCCCTGTTGTATATGTAGATGACGTAAACCTGCAATGAATTTCCATGTTCTACTTAGCTGCTGGCGTAAGGGATTCTTTGTTGATATACTCACTAACGTGCAATTTTTTAGCAATTTTTCTTGAACGAGAGAACATGTGCAACACAGAAATGTCTCAGACGTATTGCGTAGCTGCACGAAGCATCGCAGGACACCGCCGCTATTCGCGCTATTGCCGCTTATAGCTCCCTTTACGTAGCGATTAGTAATAAGAAAAATATTTAAGAAGGCCTAAAACCGGAAAACAAATATAAGTAAAATAGAGAGGTGGTTGTTTATCAAACACTCACACTGAATGAGTACAGAAACACGATACAGACGGCGCCCTTAACAGCTATGCTCACGAAGTATCGTCAACTTACCTGTTGAGACCAGGCCCGTAGCCAAAAATTTTTTCGGGGGGGGGGGGGGGGGCGGGGGCACTTGCTGAAAACCTTGACTATTTGAGAAAAACACCTATTTTCATTATTTATTTTTGGTATAACCACCTACTTCACCAAAATTTCGGGGGGGGGGGAGTGGCCCGGGAAACTCCCCCCCCCCCCCCCCAACCAAGCCCTTAGCCGCCCCGCCCCCCCGGCTAAGGGCTTGGTTGAGACAATGTGAAATTCAGTGCCTATGGAAAATTGCCTGAAACGGCTCGTTGGGACGCTCATGAGTAAAACGGAGCATTCAGTAAAACAAAGTTTCTCGAATCCCCTTCATAACATCTTTAAGATGGCTCTTCCATTTTTATAATGCAAACAGGCGGTCGAAATGCTCGGCCTATGAATTTGGCGGAATAAAAGTCTATTACTACTGCTACAAACTCAATTTCGCTATTTTCTTAAGCGGTAAGTAGAATATTTTGTACTGTATACTCACGGCACGCCCACATAATAATATATTTGTTTTCAAAATCGCCTTGGCAACGTGTAAATGTGTAAACAGTAGTAGAAATAAAGCAGACAGTTAGAAGAATAAAGCAGCAACCTTTTTTTTGGGAGCGCGTTACAAAAGACATACTGCAGTGACCAGGCCGGAAAAACAGTGCAGAGACCTAGGTAATGTATGTGACGCAAAATTACAGCTAAGAAAGCATTTGTGCCTTGTGCTAATAATCAAATTATGATTTCATAAATTCTTTAGATAAATGCAGATGGGAGTGAAAAATACCGCACGCCAAGATATTTTCTGTTAGGTAAACGCTTGCTCTATTAGATCTAGCATCAGTCAGTACCTGTGGTGCTAAAGTTGTTAGAATGTTATTTGCATATAAGTTAATTCATTGCATGCAAGTCAAACTTATATCCTCGAGATCTTTTAAATCGCTAATATGTAAAATCCACGCGACGCAAAGCAACCCCATTCTTGCACGCATCACATTTCGTTACGGATCAAGACTCAAGAGAATCTTCGATAACGACACTGCAACAACATCAGAATTTGCGCGATAGACGCCGCACGCAGTGGAGTACGCGGCGCAGGACAGTGGCTATGAGCAAGTGTAGCGGCATTGGAGCAACTAAAAAGAAAAGAAATCGAGAAAACAAAAGGTACCTGGGCTGGGCGTAGACGTCCGCTTGCTTGTCTTCCTGATCTACCCTCACTGGACGACTCTGGCGTAAAAATAACGTCACTGCCCTTAGACTTATTCAAATCGCTTAGTGACACCAGTACCAGCTTGAGAAGCGGAGTTTGGCCAGCGATTATTGTTTCGCACGGCTGTGTTGCGATAGAAGTATCTTGTATCTTAAAATACACGATACATTATCGAATGTATCGGAAATACAGATACAGATACTCGTCTTTCGAGACGTATCGCGATACAGATACAAGATACCCAAAGTGTATCTAAGATAGTATCTAAGATACATGTATCTTCGATACTGCCCAGCACTGTCCAATAGTTACTATATTTTATCGCGTACCGTTAAAGGGCTACACTCCGGGACTCCAAGTTTACGCACGCGTCTGCATCAAAATCTTGAGCGCACACACGGGTTCTCACAAAAATAATGAACAACAAGAACAGTACAGCAATACGCGCTAATTATGCGCAAAAACAAGGAACCTGTATTGGAATGACTATGTGATGGCCGAATGCAGTGCCTGTTACCATTCCCTGCTGTCAAGTGCGGGTGACATCCTGTAAGATTACTCCGGATCTTTATCTGGCAGTGTTTAGCTGCGATCGGCGTCAGAAGACGAGTTGCGCTAAAGAAGGGGGGCGGGGGAAGACTTAATAAGTGTGATCTATTCCTGACCCGATGAATTGTATCAGGTTAGTGCAATGGCAGGTCGGCTTTAAGGAGGTCCTGAACTACCCTTCGTGCTTGGTGAAAAAACACGTATGTGTACGGCGGAAAGCAGACGCTGCTGTCAACAGCTCAGCCAAATATTGTAGTAATGAGTGACAAGGAGAGTTTACAAAGTTGGCATTTTCTCAAGCACCCTCTCTTCTTACAGAGGCCCGTCCTCAATCTCTTTGGACTGCCGGCGGCTGCTGTATGGCGTCATACAGCAGACTGCTGCTATTGGCCGACAGCTGACATAAACGAAGTGCGGCGTTTGGACCAGATGCGGTTCTTACCACGGGGTGCTGCCTCGTGCTGGCGCCGCGCTATATTGTGCGCTGAAATTACGCAGCACACCAAAGTCACTCGTTGGGACGAAAGAAGGGAGAACGAGCTGAAAACATATGCGACAAATCCCTGTAATTCCGCTCATTCTCAACGGATTCGAAAACGTTTTGCGGCGATCGATTCGTGAGGCAATAAAATCCGACAATGAGGTCATGCGATGATTACTTGGAAAAGTGATCCATGACTCCTTTAATAACCTCTTTGAGATATGCTACTTAATTAAACCTCTAGAAAAACAGATCTTCCTGCGAAAAAAAAATATTCGCGTATATTTACGGTCATGCCTAATTGGTTAGCCTCGAAGCCTCGACTTTTTCGTCCCGCACTCGTCAGATTAGGAATGCGTTTCCTGAAAGACCCTGGTTACGGGAGAAATAAAGAAAAAAAAAGAGAGATGGGGACACTTCGGAGAAAATAAACAGACATGTGGCAAACAGCGTGAAAGACGGTGACCAGGTCCGGTCAGGCTAACATATCAGTATGCCAGCGTGGTTATGAAAGGGGTGAGCGTGAACCGCTTACCCTCGGTCCGGGGAGCCCGAAGTCTCCTTTCATGCCCTTCGCTCCGGGCTCGCCTTTCTGTCCAGGGAGGCCTCGGATGGACCTGCCGTCCCTTCCAGTATTGCCCTACGGGGAGAGGCCAGTGGGGAGATAGAAAGAGTGGAAAAGGCGACGCAACGGCATCGGTCAGTCGAACGCTGCTTGCAGCAAGCGAGAGATGATAGCTCTCTGTCCATTCCTCATGCCCCGTTCCTTCCCCCTCTGTCCCTTTTCATTTTTAAAATATTTTTTTGCAAGGAGGATCAAATTGAGAGAAAAGGAGCAAGAACAACCCTCCTCTGGCATGACAGACACGAGTGACGTTCGCAAACAAAGGTGGCACGGATTCGTTCGCTCTGCTTGGCAGCAGCAACGCTCCCTTGTATGCAGCGCGTTCGCGCGATCTGCGCCCTGACAGCTATGCGCACGCGTCTCTTATCACGTCCTTGCGAGCCTTGTGGCAGACTTCTGTGCCTGCGGGCAGCCGGGCGCGCGCGAAACTGTTCGTTTCATTTCGTGGGGCGTGCTAACACGCCTGCGAAAGAGCCGCGCGTCGCTTTCACAATTTAAAGCGCGTGACCGTTTTGTCCGCTATATTGTTGCTCGGCGAAAGTCTGACGAATGCAAGCAAACACAGTGGCTGATGCTCACTGCCCCGATTCTGACACGCGGCCTTATTACTGCGGAGGTGACGCATATGCCCTGCAGTAATCACGTGGCTACTAATGTCGCTTCTGTAGCATTCAATTTTGGTTCACAGCGTAGTCAACAAACTTGCGGATCTCGAGGCAGACGTAGTCCCAATTATACCTAGTAGGTATGCCGCTGTTCTGTGTCGTTTTAAACGTGATCGCGCCGTAAACGCTCACTAATTAAATCATGCGTTTGGCGGCTCACAATCGACAAAGGCGGCATCACCTTTCCTAAACGCGCAAAGTACTCCCGAATGAAAATTAAACGTCAATTGTGATTCGACAGACGGTTGTCCTTGCGTGCGCGAGAAATAATGGCAGGCATCCAACCGTACACCGCTTGCAGGACCGTAACCACCAGCGTTTGACAAGCGCAGCTGCTTACTGCAGGTTGCGCCCGACATCCACGTTCCGTACCACGATGCAAGGTTAGGCAGGAGTCACAAACGTGCCTTACATTAGAAATCCACGTCTTCTCAGCTCCAGGTTGTATAGAAAAAGACGTGAGTTGACCACGTCTTAGCGTAGGAAACCTTGGTCCGGCTCACCCGGTTGTTGCTTTTCGGGAGATGCCATGGGGCACCAGTGTTTTTTGCGTTTTACCTTGCACGATGTTATTTTCGACACGCGCTAGCGATCACATACGTAACAGTTCACACTCCTGTATAATCTTGCTTCATGTTGCAGTTGAAGGGCCACTCTGAAAGTGACTATCAGCGGCATGACGAGCACTTGCTGCCCCGGATGTATACAGATCACAGTGTTCACATGAATGGCACTGGTCAATCACAGCGTCAACTTTCACTTCCCAAATGGCACGCAAATGGCAACCATTAAGTTAACAGGCTTAAACGCGACCGCTGAGCATACAACGACCGTTGGGGCGCACTTAAATAAGGCTATATAGGGTGCCTTGATGCGCGTTTTGTTGCGCGTTTTGTTGCGCACACATCGAGGCACACTAAGGCTATATATATTATTGCGCGACGAAAGTAAATTTCATTAGCTGGACAGCGATGAACACTGAAGGAGTCGCACACTCTAGAGCGTTTCGTAATGTGATTGCGTACGAAACAAGCTGGAAATGTGCGAATGCGAACCTTTTCGGCGCTTTTGTGCGGACTGGTTTAGGGGACTGCTAGCTTACAGAGCTGGCGAAAGTGAACGATTACACACAGCGTATAACTGCTTCTTCACAAGAAACGAAGCACAAAAAGAAAAAAAAGGAGAAAACTTTTTGCCAAAAGGAGGAAGAAAAAAATAATAAAGAAGACACGCTGCAGTGAACGTCGCCTTGTGTTAGCAGTTCACACTCGACCGTGGCGGTGGAGTTAGTAGTGGTAGAGGGTTAACGCAATTAGCGAGAACGGGCTGCGTGCGACGCCCGCATCTCGGAACGCGTAAAATAAGTAAATAAAAGAGAGGAGCGTTCCAATCGAAGGCAGGGTTACACACGAGTGTGCGGCACAGCGACACAAGGGACAACCGAAACGTAAACGCAACAAAGTGTAGGCGGAGGATGTGCAACGGAAACTGTATACGTAAAACAAGAACCAAGGGGGAATTGAAAACTCAGGCCCTTGTTTCTTTGTCTTCACTTTTTTTTTCAGAATAGAGAGAAAGAAGAGCGACCAGAGTGAAAAGTGCAACTTACCTCAAACCTGGACGCTCTGTTTCGTTAAGAACGCGGAGGGTGGAAGGTGTCAATGGTGCCCCAGTGGTTTCAGGGAGGCGACATCCGTTCTTTCGGGGCAACATGAAATCCAGTGGGCATTGCAAAAAGACAAGTCTGCAATTTCTCTCGCTTAACTCGTGCCTGTCTCTCCGTCTGCCTCGAATTAAATTTTTTTTCTTCTAATCTCTCCGTCTATCGCGGTTCACTATCTTGCACCCATCAACTTGGCAGAATTGAACCTTACACAAATCGTTCGCCCAGCGCCGAAGGACGTCTGTCTTAGGGCACGCAGAAGTCCTGTAAAAGGGGAAGGCCTTCACGTCCGCACGCAGACCGCGTTACAATGTGACCAAGACGGGCTGTGAGTGCGGTCGGACGCGAGAGCGCATTCACCGCGATTTCGCACATGATTCGACGGCAACGCTACGCCTGCGTCGGCACTCGCGCAGTGGCCAGTGCTCTGCCTTCTCTGGCACAGCTCAGGGCGCGAGACGCGTGCACTGGCGCAGTGCCGGCCCTGAGGGCAGCTCGCTTTCTTTTTTGTGCTCTTTGTGGAAGAAATAAATAAAAGTGAGAAAGGAACGAGAAGCGGGAATGCCTTCCGAAGGCGCCTGCGCGAGAGTGCTCCTTCAGCTGCTCTCCCGACGAGGGGAGACCTGCACGGGGAGCGTGCAGAGCAGACGGACGGACACTGAACCCACCTGGAAAGAGACTGGCGTCGCAGCCTCGTTGATGATGGGAGCACGTTTGCGGGTGATGGTGAAATTGTTTTGTGGTGTCAGTATTTGGTCAGCCCAGAAACAAACAAACAAAAATAATGTGTTCGAGGAAGGTGTGGGGAGGGCGGGGTCGACGACACAGACACACGCTGGCACGTGGGGACACATGCGAGGCGGGACTCAAGTAGCGGCCCGCGGGAAGCGGAGGAGAAAACGCCGTGCAGGCGATAAAAGCGGGTTCCTGCGCATGCGAAGCCGGCAGGCGACGCAGCACTTGGCGGCACTTTTCAGGGCTTGCCGATCATATCGCCGACGTCCTTCCGGCCGAAATTCGGCCTCACAAGAGGACGACCGGGTATCATACACGTATACAGCTGCATCCCCCCCCCCCCCCCGAAAACTTGGGCGTTCTTACGTGGACGCAACAACAGGCCAGTTTGCTGTTTACTTTTCTGTTTATTTCTTTCTCTTTTCTCGAAATATACGAAACGCCCTAAAAGCGCGACGAAGTGCTCAAATGGACCGCAAAGAAAAGGGCGCGAAGCGAAATAAATAAAGGATGCGTTACAGAGAGTGTGCAACATGCGGGAGCGAAAAAAAGAAAAAAAAAAGACAACCTCGGGAGGTACGCAGGGTCAGGCGGCAGAACGGTACTGGTACCACTCACGCTAACGAGTAGAGCAAGCGTTTCTCAAGCACACAGCCACACACACGCACGCACAGTCTCGAGAAGAACGCACGTGGACGCGTGCACTGCCGTTGCGGCGGTGAAGCTGTACAGTGCCGTCAGTGCTCTAAGGAGAGTGAACATCAAATAATAAACAAACTTTAGGAGAGGGACGCCTCGCATAGCTCACTGCACGGCGTCCCGTGGAACTAATTAATG
Organism: Rhipicephalus sanguineus; assembly: GCF_013339695.2. NCBI lineage: Eukaryota > Metazoa > Arthropoda > Arachnida > Ixodida > Ixodidae > Rhipicephalus > Rhipicephalus sanguineus. The sequence continues at coordinate 121,148,328 of NC_051176.1, forward strand.
CAGCCAGCAGAAGTGTGCCGGGCAGGGTGGCCTCCTCTTACGAATGTGGACGCCCACATCAACGCCATCGCTAGACGTGGCTCTTACGCCGGCGTGAGTGTGATTGCTTTGAAGCTGCTCAGGCCGGTGCATCTGGCGCTGAGCTTCTCGAGCTGCAACTGGGTGTTCTGTTGGTGCTCGTGCAATGCTGACGAAACTCAGCTCGGCGGTGTGTGCCACTGAGGCTGCTGTACAGCCTGACTGGCGCAACGGGCGGCACATGCGTGGTCAGGGACCCGCGTAATGGTGGCGGGCCACGTACCTTCTTTCCCCTGCGGCCCCGCTCTCCCTTGTCGCCCTTGGCGCCGTCCTCGCCCGGTGGTCCCGGGATGCCGACGTCCCCCTGGAAGCGGCCGCGCGTAGCATGGACACCGATGTCGCGGCGCCGACCGCGTAACAACACCTCCCCTCCCCGCGTTCCGAACATTTGGCTCGTTTCTTTTCATAGTTGTTTGCTCAAAGGCACAGCTGCAGCATAACAGCTGCGGTCGGACGATTATGTCACTCTCTTGCTCATTTTGACCAATACACTGAAGGTTGTCCATAAACTGAACAATAACAATATACATTTCTTTTTCTTTATCGAAAGTAAGCCTTACAATGATAAGGGCGAGAAGTGCCGTCACGCACTCATATGCGGTCTGTGTGACCTGTGGCTTTGTGCTATCGTTTCTGGATGACCTAGTGCTACACCAACGCATGAGATGACTTGCGAGTGAACCGAGTAACATTGCTACGTGGTATACCTTGTCCGTCAACAAAAATGGCGCTGTTTTTTTATACAGCTGTGTACTATATTTCTCCTACAATAATTTTCGACCGCGAGTGTGATCAGGCTGCTATTGTACGAAAGAAATGCTTTAATTTTTCGCGTTCACGTCTTCTTTTTTAACTGTCAACGCTAAACTTCCCAGTAGCGAGCAATTACGGTCTCCCGTAGCACCGTAATGTCGCCGTAGCTTCTTTTTTGTTTGCTTATAATTTTGTGTATAAAAGGTGTAGCGTTACTGCAGACGAACGCACAACTTCGTAATGCTTTTACAAATTTTTAGACGGCAACGGGAATAGACTCCGACGGAAGCCAATGACGTTGCGCCTCATATTCCAAACGTGTTTTTCTTTGCATATACGCTGGCTGGCCGCATTTGTTTAAGTTCATCTGTTCCTACAGCTGTAACACACCTCGTGACTTACTCGAATTGCAGAAAGACTCTTCTTTTTTTAAGTGTGTTAACTAGATCACTGAAAGATTATACCTTTCAAATCGCAATGATTTTTGAAATAGCTGGGAGCTGAAGTTGAGGATGGCGAACTCACACTAGAGCAATTCCACGAGACTCGAAGGGCACCAGCTACATAAGCTCAAGCATTTTTTTTTTTTTGGCTGTCTATTCACACGTTGTTCATGCAAGGTACGAACACATGTGCAAGGTAAGAGTGATTGAGTTAGACTTTTGTTAGTCGTTTTAGTTTGTGAATGCGAAAACAAGCACAAGAACACGAGACATGTTGACTCAATTCAATTTTCACATTAAGTTGATAGTGATGTTTTGCAGCCGTACGCTCATATGGTAGACTTGCGGGCATCTGATAGAACTGACCGGCGAACCTCGTGCCCTTATTTTGTTTGGAAGCCAGAAACACAACACTTTGAATGTTTCAATTTCTTTTCGACAACGTCAAGCAGTAAACAAACTATGCAGTTGTTGTAAAATCAATGCTCTGAATGCTCGCGTAGAAGCAATCACGCAGTGGACGCAAGTCAATCGCGTCATTTCAGGAGTGCTGCAACACTGATGTCTTTTTCATACTGGTAATACAGATGAGAAGGGGGCAACTTCACATCTTGTGAGCAAGCGTTACCAGAATATTACTCTAGACGTTTCTGGTGTCTAGGGCGACGTTTACGGTGAAGTTTACGGCGACGTCTGTTCAGGAGCGTGAGCGTACCAGCTGTATACTGCACATTTAAATAAACTTTTACGAGTAAAGGCTCTAAACTCGACAGTAAGGTATATTTAAACTACAGTGAGAACATTACACTCGACCACGGTCGCCGCCTAAGCATATCGCGGTTAGGATAGGAGTGTGCTATGAAACGACATTATAGCGTACGGTACATACCATAAGTATTTGAACAAAACTAGGCTTGTGCGAATATCACTTTCTTAGTTCGATGCGAAGTCGAAGCGTGTGGTAATTACTATCGAATACACGCCAAGAAAAAGAAAAAAAAGAGACCACGTTACTCTTTTGGTGTGTCCTGACTTGCCACGCATATAACTCCCTTTAAAGAGCCACGTTAACTCTCTTTTAGGAGAGTGCCGCTTCCCTCGACTCTTCTAAGGGAGTATAATGGATCTCGAAAGAGAGTTCACGTATCTCTTTAGAAAGGGTTGTATACGTAGCAAGTAAGGACTCACAAGAAAAAAAGTAAAAGAAGTCTTTTTTTAGAGTGTAATTTCGAAGCGAATTAGTAGCAGTGTTTGAATGCAAGTCATAAGCGGTGAAATACGTTGCGCTTTAAGATGCGCCCTACTTAATTCATTTACGCCTGTGTAGCGCGCTTTCAAGGTGTAGATAATACGCGCACCTAACTTTGAAGCGTGGCTTCGCGCATGGACAGGCGGTTTCACGGCGTAGGGGCAGTGCGCTGCAGTAAAACCAATTTCTCACTTGCGAGTTGCATGCGGTAAAATAATACGTCTATTCGTTCGTTTCGAATACTTCCAAACTTCGAAAATTTTAAATTCGCGTCGAGGTGAGTTCGAATACTGCAATATTCGTTCGAATAATCGAAGTGCTCAAATATTTGCACAAGCCTAATTAAATCTCACCCTTCTTCTGAAGCTGGGAGTTCCTCACTTGCTCACCGTGTGTTCCTTTCAAGTACACCTCTATTGTGCTGACTCCGAAAGACCGCATTTCTACTATTGTCTGTTAAGATGGTCGACGCCAAATTTGGAAAGCCGGAGATAGTAATGATTTTCACAACGCACTTACAAAGTATTGTGCTTCGCTATACTTACAGTGCATATGCGTGTTTCCGTGCCGTACAGATACCCGTTTTGTCTTGTTTTTTTGTATTCGTCTTCGTGCAACTTACTCCCGTATCCTTGAACGATTCCTGAGTCGAAGCTCTTGCTATACTCTATTGAGTTAAGCGTGGCACCGCCCTTCGACTGCAGAAGAAGACGCTCTGCTTTCCCAGAATCATTGGCGCAGCCGGGAGGGAGGGGGGATTTATGGCCCCTCCTAAAAATTTGTCAATTTTGCATGCGTATATATACACGCACACATACAAACAAACGCCCGAACATACTTAAAAGTTGGTTGACAAATTCTGGATACAAATTCTGGCTGCGCCTCTTATGTAATGTGAGATGAAGCAAGCGAACACCTCCGACAAGGGGCGGCGCGGCCACCCACTATCCTGAGTCAAGGTGGAGATTTGAGAAGAGGAACGTTATAGAATACGGGAGTTTGTGTCTCAGCGCCGACCTGAGGTAAAACTTCTTCAAGGCGCCCCGTGGTGAAACGCGAAGCACGTTCACTGATAAACTCGTTAAACACATTTACGCTAGGACATCGTCGAAAGAGCGACAGACAGAAGCCAACGTGAGCGCGATCACATTTTTATGAAGTCGAGGGGCACAAAAGGCATTTGCAGTTGCTCGGCAATGCATGAGTGATGTGGACTACTATAGTACAAGTCCCTTAGCTCCCGTGGACCTACGTACAATAGATTTCATTCTATTCTCAATAGAATACGCGATCAGTGTGTAGGAGTGCAAATTTCGCTTCCAGTTTTTATTCCCTGCTCTAGAGCGCATGCACTACACATGCTCTTTGGTCTCTCAAAACACAAAATGGCAAAAAGAAAACATGGTATAAATTTTCTTCTAATTTCAAAAGATAGTTTCCCAACATCTGCGACTGCAGTGTTCCCTCAGGCCGCTGCAATGTGAACACGACTAAAAATAGAAGCCGTCATCAAAGTCTACGAGTACGGCGAAGAGCCACGGAATAAACGTGGTATCGATGGAAATAATTTTAAACCATCATGGAAGACGAAATGCGGGATTTCCGAGGTTTGTTTTTTTTTTTTTACATTACTACAAGCGGTGTCTTCGTATTCAAGACTTCAGCCATATCTCGGCGGGCAGGTACGAGTACAGAGTGTGGCGCCTCCTGCAAGGATACCATGTAGGTACTGCAAACTGTAAGCTCAAGGCCTGACAAAGGCAGCGTTCTTGCGGTAACAAAAAAAAAACACACACACTCGGAGGACAGCGTCAACTACTTGAAGTTCACATTCGGATATGAATAGGGAGTTAGTGTTCGCATGGAGATCAGTCATGCGCTTGAAGGCCAGGCCAAAAAAGGAAAATGGAGCTTTAAAATCAACATCATTAGTGTAGGCATCAAACGCAGGAGAACTGCACCAAGGATTGGAGAACAAAAGAATGCCGCGGTGGCGTGCGCTGGCCGCTCCGCAAGGAATTCTTTCATCCCGGCGTCATTTTCTTTCTTTCTTTGGTTTTGCGTATCGCGGCCAGAGTTTGAGTGCCTCTGCGTTAAGCCTCTTATATGCGGCCCTCGAAGAGCAGGCGAATGTCCGTCCCCCAGACACGTTTATGCGGGGCATCCGATCCTGTACCGCAACCGACATGTCGCTTCAAAGAACGGGGATGGGGGAGAAAGGAAGGAAGGCGCCGCAAGTTCTACTCGCGCGCTTTCCAGTACAAGAAGACGCGCGCTCGAGACGCCGCGCGCAAGCTTGGAATACGAAAACGCTGCCTTCTTTGTTTCGCACCGCGCCCTCTTCTTGCGAGGCGCCAAATCCACGAGGAATGGCCCGAGCCTCTCAGTTGGCTGAGAGCGGCGTGCCCTCTTTTGTAGTCGTCTCTCTCAGCGCTAAAACAACACCAAAGCCGCGAAAAAGGAGGGGGAAAAGCCATTCTCTTGGCTTTCGGGGATGCAGCGTCGGCGGGGCAACGATAACGCCTGTGCCCATACGCGGGATTACTGCTTCTTTCGCTCTTGATTTTCTTTCGCGGCCGGCGCGGAAATGTTACGCGGAGATGGAATCCAAATCGGCTTGAGTATGGCATCCTCCGGGCAACTGAGATTCCGAGCGTGGGGCCAGCCTATCCAATATATTGCGCTGTGTAGTGCGCCGACAGGGCGCCGGAGTGCTAGAAAGAAGCAAGGCGCGTGGACGCCGCTGGGGCATTTATTTCGTTTTCTTGAGGGCGCGTGTCCACAGACGGCGAAAGCGTCAAAGAAATCCAAACGAAATGTGGTACAGAATGGTACAGCAACACTACGCGCATCTGCCACCTGACTGGCTAGGTAGCATTAAAGTGGCAGTTTACGGGTGGGCTGAAACGTAACGGCCCGGTTAATACCTTTGACGTGTCGGTCGTTGCGTTTCGTTATAGACCGTTGCATCGGGCGAGGAGGACCGGACTGGCAACCAGTGCTTTCCTCCTTTCTGGCTCGTGCGCGACGGCGCGGAGTGTGCGGGCTGGTGCTTGAATGAGTGCCGTTTTCGAACAATTTTTGCGTGTTTTAGGTCGACCTGCGGATTTTGTTCACTTTTATTGCGATGTCAGCCAGCGAAAGGTCAACGGGAAACCACTGTGCCGTTTTTGGTTGTTCTAACAACTATAAAAAGTAAACTGCTGCCAGAATAAGTATGCGACGTGCATCACCAAGCGCGGTGTGTTTGCGGTTGTGTTCACTCTTCAAGGTACATCGTTTGTGTTACGTTACAGGTTATAAATTGGCAAGTGCCGCAATATATCCGGGATTCCCAGTGTTCCACGCAGTCAAATATCAATCGGATATGGCCAGATTTGCGAACAAACATAAGCGGTCAAGTACGGCCCTGTTCGGTAAAGTGCAGAACATCCAAGTACCACTCGAGTACCCACCTGAGTTGTTTTCGCTTCGTTGCGTTATCATATTTTTTTATATGATGTGTTTTGTCTAACAATTAGCTTCGTAGCTCGGCTCAACACGGTGATCGTTGCAGTTGATGTATACCTGTATTAGCACGGACGAGAAATCCCTCACTTCGCAGCGGGGTAACCGGCATCATACATTTAATTTGTGCTCCGTACCAGCCTTGTAAAACCCGAACATTCACTGAACGCTACATGAAAAGAATGTGGCGAGATCTCTGCCGTGAGGTCACAACTTCCGTAAGACAGCGGAGTGTATCGTATACGATGAGCCATATGAAAGCCGAAAAAAAAAAAGAGGTCTGTCACTTCGTGTGGAACAACTACCTCAGGAAGACAAATTTTTACGTGGTCAAGAACAGTGTCCGACCAGTCGCGCAGTGATATGCAACATTGTTAATTCTCTTTTACGCGCGACACAAAAACCACGTTGTTACGCTTATCTAGTGTTTCTTCAACTGCCAGTCTTGCTGCTTAGCTTTGCGAACGACAGCAAGAATTTTGCAAAAACGGTACATCTGGTAGATGAAGTTACAAAAAAAAAGAACGCGAATCACCTCCGATGCTGATCAAAGGCTCGAGCCCGGGAGCACTCCGTGCCTTACCGGCAGAAGAAACTCCCTAATCATCTTCATCTTATCGCCGCCGAAATCCACTCAAGTATCGCGACTCTTAAAAGAAAAAGAAGCGCGCCGGCATGTCAACATCAGCGTCGTTTTTATATGTACCAGCACCTCCCCGTAACAGCTCTAACTTCGTTCACACCGGTGGGCAATAAACGAGCGAGTAATAAGCGGTCACTTAAAAGTTGAGAAACGAGATAGGCAACTGTTAGCGAGCAACAAACAGATGGCGTCCGCGCCACGAAATCGAGACTGCGTGCTGACGCACAACCGCATGTACGAGCGGTAGTCATGGAAAAAGAAACTAAAAGATTACACTCCACGAAAAGAATTCATTGTATCTGCTAAAAGTGGCGGCACTTGCTTTCCCTGCTAGAACAGGTCGAAATATTTACGTGGTTTTCCAACAGACAGTGCGGAAAATGTATGATATCGACCACTTGCGACACGTTCGCGTCGTCGTATATTAACATCATTGACCCTGAACGGATCAAACCGTTTGAGGACGTCTCACAGATTCATTTCCTACGTAGACCGCATCACTTGATACGAAATTCAGTGCGCCGGAACGAAATAAACCGGCTCCAACTGCAGCCGCACGAATATCTTCCATACAAACGCGGAGCTTCGCACACGCCAGTGGGTTGCCAGACCAAGGACGGCGCCGCCCGCTAGGCAGTATGGCGGCGCCCACGAAAAAAAGGTCTATACGAGTTAGTTTTGTTGCACGTCTCTTCCGGACGCTCGTCACCGTGACAACATGGCTATATTTAATTTGATTTTTGAGCAATCTTCCACAGGCACTGGTCTCAGTGACATATTTTAATTTGTTTAGTGCTGCGGCGTGTTCGCGTGTGCGGTGCATCTGTCGTGGATTGTACATATGGTTCAATTTTTAGTCCAACCCATTTAGATTAGCATGATAGGCATGCCCGCCCGCCAAATCTCTCCAGGATTAATTAAAGTATACCTCTCTCTCTATGCACGTGTTCACCTGTCATAAACATTTTAATTTGAAAGAAAGGCGAAAGCGCAGGGAAAAGACAGACGAAAAAAAAAAATAAAAGGCACACGCAGGCATATGTGTGCCACTTTTTTCGTCTGTGTTCAGACCAACATGCTCAAACTGCCACACTGGTGTCATAAACGAACCGCTAAGAGGACTGCAACAGCCTGTCTGACCAGATTATGCGCGAAGTGCTTATACGCTGCGTCAACTGAAGCCAAGCTTTCTCACAGCTTCCTCATACTGGGTGATGAAAAGTGTCTAAACTACCGGCATCTAAGGCCCAGATTTTACTAAAGCTACACTTTGTCTTGCAATGTTAAAGCGTTCTGAAGATAAACTGCAGGTGCCTATACAAGTGTGATTTCGGAGTTCTTGTTTTTTTTTTTTTACATTCAAGCAGGGGTGTTCGTATTCAATACCTTAATGAGCTTACACATGAAGTGCACGATAACCTTGCAGCAGTCGCAGACAGAAAGCATACGTCAGAGCTTAATGACCTAATACCTGGGTGGCACTCTGAAAGCTTGTTCTTCAGTTATTCGAGGTTAGTTACTTCCGAAATAAAAAAAGTAAGCACGAAAATGCTAAATGTAGAAATTTGGGCCTCGGGCATTCCATCGAATATATGTTATGTTTTCTGGACTTCCTGGCAGCAGGAGTTCAAAGTGGAAAGCGTGGTGCTCGTCAAACTTGAATGTCAGAGGGTTCAGGAAAGCTAGCCATTTGAAGCACACGACGAGGAGTCGGAATGGCCGAAGCGAGACATCCAATTACGCAGCCAGCGCAAGCCTGCAACAAGTGCGGCTGCTGCCCTGACCATTCAGCATTCGCAATTTTGTGACGTTCACTTGCTGTAGGCCGGTATGCAGGGACGTAAGATTCTGACGCCGAGGGCGCATATATTAGCTATTTAGAAACATATGCCCCTTTTTATCGGATTGCAATAAAAAAAAAGTGCGCTACTGCTTCATATTTTGTTTTCATTGCAATAACAACTCTACACATAGTTGCTTTTTAAAAAGCCTGTCGACAGACTCGCCAAAAACAGTGAACAAAAAAAGAAAACGTAATAAAAAGATAAATTTGGGATCCGAAACCTATCGGTCTCAGATCATACAAGAGTTAATTGCAATCGAATTTTATGTATGACCGCCGCTGTTCGGCCCTTCTTTTATCTCTGTTTCAACTAATTGACGCGGGGAGAGGACACGTACACTGCGAGATATTTCCATTGCTTCATAAAGGTTCGATTGCGGGGTCACCTAGTTCTTTTTTTTTACTGCCTATCCACGAATCGGCGCCAGGGAGGCATCGCACCGCGGTACGTTCCTTCGGACGGAAAGACGAAGCTATACAGCGTAGCCGCGCAAGTAATATACAGAAAGATCGAGGCGACCCGCCAGCGGGTCTCGCCCTCGTCTGCCGAAAGAAATCAGCTTCCGCCATGGATACTAAGTATGCCGCCGCTTGCCACGATAAGAACGGCTGCGCGAGTACCAGTTATCGGGGCGCTGCGACTAAAAGGCCCTTTAGCGATATGGGCCTTCATCATCGAGGCCCGATGATGTCGTTTAAGCCTTCGTGCGCCGCTCACGGGGCACGGAGCGGTGGCGGTCGCGTAACACGGGGGGAATAATAAGCGGCACTGCAGCGTTACAACGGAAGAATGCAGTCCAGATCGCTGTCATCTACGGCCTTACTCGCAATTTGTAATCGAGAAATCGTTGAGAGAGAGAGACAAGAAAATCAAAATCGGTGTCCAAGCGGCCCGAATTCGAGCCTCAAGCGATAACCGGGGCCCCAGGATCGCACGGAGGTATACGCAAGGGGCTGCCTGTCTTCTCGCTCGCCGTGCGGACAGTGGCATCTGTCGAGGAAGACAAGGCTGGCGAACAAACGCAAGCGAAACGGCGCTCGCCGCTGGCCAGATTTTTCTCCTTCCTCGTCGCACCAATGGCCATCGGAGGGCGCCGCTCGAGCTAGGGCGACAGCTATCTCTGGAATGCTGTGACAGAAAAATGCCGCCTCCACCGTCCCGCACGGACACACACACACACATCCCGGTATATATAGATATGCTCGCAGAAACGCACGAACGAACACCATAAGCTGTTCCGCGTATAATCGGATGGCTAGGAAGGGCGCACTGTTTTTTTTTTTTTTTTCGTCTGCTGCTTGGCGCAATTGAACCATGTGCGTTCTCTCTCATACTTTTCAGCTTTGCTTTCTTTTCGTTCTGTTTCGTTGCAACGTGCCCTTTTCTACCATCGCTCGGCATGGAAACGGCTCATTGGCTTGCGCCCATTTGGAGAGGTTTTACTACGTTTCTATTTGCCACTTTTTTTTTTTTTCCTTTTTACCGAAAGTCTTCCACCTAAGACCTTGCCAAAGCCCTCGCCTTTCAATTATTTTAAACGCTACTGGGCGGGTGAACGCTGCGGATATTGAGAAAGAAAACGATGTGCGCTCTCCGTGTTTAGACTTTTGTCGCTCTATTTCGAACAAGCTTTGTTACAAGTAACGCTCATCTCTCCACCCCCCTCCCCCCCTTTTTTTCTTTTTTTTTTCATCGCTGCATCATTCAGTAAGAGGAAAGAAACGACATGGCGCCGGCGCATTGGTGCGTCGAGACGGTGCAAGAGGCGGCGAACAGGTTGGCGCTCCACACGGCCAAACCAGAGCCCACATCCAAGTGCCTTCCTTCCTTCTTCTCGGACGGTAGATTTCTGCCCGGCCATGTTCCTGTCAATTAGAGTATAATTAACTTCACCTTACCTTTCTTTCTTTATAGACGAAGCGAAACAGAAGGTTCGTTTCTCCGTGACGGACCGGAGTGTTCTGTAGCCTTCCTCCCGGCCCCCCAGCTTCCTATTTCTCCTTTTCTTCTTATTATTCTCGGATCTTCATTAAACGACGGTTCGTAATTCGCTGTTCCATCCCTTCCAGGTTGTTAATCAAACCGAGTTCGATACAGCCTTCTGACTGGCAGTGAATACTTAAGTGCGGCTAAAGTGAACCGAACGAAAGCGCACCCTGGTTCATTTTTACGGCGGCAGACACGGTGTTTCCGCCAGTGATTGCGCTCTTCGTGTACGAACAACCTATAAAATCCGGACTCCGTCCGTGGCACACACGCACGCACGCACTCACTCACGTATCTATCTATCTATCTATCTATCTATCTATCTATCTATCTATCTATCTATCTATCTATCTATCTATCTATCTATCTATCTATCTATCTATCTATCTATCTATCTATCTATCTATCTATCTATCTATCTATCTATTCGTGTGTGTGTGTGTGTGTGTGTGTGTGTGTGTGTGTGTGTGTGTGGTGTGTGTGTGTGTGTGTGTGTGTGTGTGCGCGCGCGCGTGCGTGCGTGTGTGTCCGAGACAACATACTCTCTTCGATTGCCGTCTATCGGCCGCGACAAGGCAGTGGATACACGGCGAAGTGTGATTTGTTGCCAGAAGGGAAACCATAATAGGACTTTTCAGCGGGAGTGAGACGTCAGCAATGGTTAGTGGAAGGACGTAACCCGATCCGATGCTGAATCCGCCGCTCGGCCACTCGGCAAGAACGGAGAGGAAGGGGCGCAACGGGATTACGCGGCCAGGAGACACCGTAAACCGATTATCCGGCCGCGACTGCGGAACTGCGTCCCGTGGCGGGAAAGTGATGGATGCCGGCGCTGCCGTGTCTATAGCGGCCGCTATGTACAGCAGTGCGCGGTCCGCTCATCCCAAGCGTTGCATTACGGATCCAATACTCCGCGGGATTTCAGGCTCTCAGCGACCGACGCCGACCTCGGTTTATTTCAAACGCCGGTACCAGGGGAAACAGGGGGTGGGAGAGGGAGTATTAAGAAGGATAAATTGCCCTTTTCGTATCATGACTGCACTCGGCACGACCATCATTCGGGCAGAGGGGAGGGATTTCGGTGCGCGACGCGTTGGGTGGGCAGCACTGGATATCTGTGTGGACAGTCGCGTGCCGCCACCGAATCGAGTGAGAAAAAGCGAAGTTCGTTTTTTCTTTCTCTCTTCTTTTATGTATGTACGTCGTTAAGTTTCACCATTAACAACGCGTTATATTGCAGGCACAGCTCGCGCGGTCCGCTTTCCGCGAAGTGGTCGAGGAAATATTTACAGTGGTACATGTCCGACCAGTATGTTCACGTAAGCGGCAAACCATTACGCATAATGTGGAGGCGTCGTGAGCTGCTACGATGATTGTGTGTGGTTGTAGTACAAATAATCTTCTTTCTTCTTACCAATGCCGAATAAATCGTGAAGAGCGCAAATACGCCCCGATAACCCTTACAAAAACGGGTTTAGACAGTCTATAGACTGTCTAAACCCATGTTTAGACAGCCTATAGACTATCTACATGCATTTTTGTACGGGAAATGACAGAACACTGGACAAAAAAGGTGGCTTCGAACGTGCAGCGTTGAATTACACCACCTAACTTCTTAAAGCCGTTTTTCCGCACGGCTTTGAGTTGTCTAGTGACCCAAATGACCATACTGACTAGTCACCACGTAATCCCTCCTCTACGCTTTACTTGTTACATTTCGTTAAATAGAAGCTATAGAATATCAGGTCGGCGCTCGGGTGTGGCTCTGAGAAAAAGCAATATGTTGGGAGTGTAGAATGCTTGTGCTATCCTTCTATCTTTCGTAGTATAGGGTATTTCAAGAATGTATCCGAAAATCCTCATCAATATGGGAAATTAAATATTTGCTCGCTGCCCTCATAATTACTTTTTCTGTAGCGGCAGGCATCTTAAAATGGCTAGAGACATCATTTACAGCTGTAATTTAACTAATTACATTAGCTAACTTTTTAATTAGTGAATACAGGCAGTCGAGTTAAAGGGGCGAATTGACGTCCTTCCTGTGAAGAGCCTATTGCCGCTTGGGCATTTAAAAAAAAAGTGGCCTTTGATAATTTTTGCGGAGTATTCGACCAAACTCGCCGACAAAACCAAAACCGAAGCGCAGCTGAGCGTAACTAGCAGACGACCAGAATGACGTCACTGTTCGTGACAACCATTGCAGTGGTGTTAGTTCTGCATTCGTTACCGTACGCGCGCCATGCGTGCTATAATCGCAAGCACAGCCAGCACACCCACGAAGCGGCGTCGATCGATGGTTGATATGACCACGTCTATGTGTACTCTTACGTAGCTGCCATGTGGTTGAATATGCTCAACTAAACTCGACTCAGTTCAACGCTCGCTCACTGTAGACTTCTCGGAAGAGCAGGGCCGTTGCGCTCTACCACGCTTTGGTTTCGGTTTCGCCGTCGAAATTGGTCAGAGCTCATCACTCTGGTAAAATTACCAGTGTCCGCTTTTTGGTAATCGCAAAGCGGAAATGGGCTTTTCGCAGAAAAGGCTCCAATCCTCCCATTTGACCCGACCACATGTCTCCACTAATTAGAAAGTTTATTAATCTAATTTATTTAATTACTGTCATAACTGATGTATACAGTCATGTTAAGATGTCTACCGCAACGGGAAGAGTAATTATGAAGGCAGCGAGGAAATATCGCATTTCTCTTACCTTTTAGGATTTTAGGATTTCTTGAAACACTCTGTGCACTACTCTCTCATTAGTATTCGCAATTTAGAACTGTTAACCAGGTTACTCTGCGTCCTTGAGCATTGGACTATGTACCGAGTATTGCAGAGTTACCGATTAAACTACGTGGTGGTGGTGTGTGTGTCTATGGGGGAGGGGGGGGGTTGCAGTTAGCGGGTTAACCTTGCACACATAGCCGGTAATTGTTCAATACAGAGGGTTACTATCGACAGTATTCCGCTGAATATTGAAGATAAAAATAAACAAAAACAAACATCAGTGCACAGTGCGCTAGAACGCGCTAGAACGTTGTTGTAAACGGTCACGAGGTTTCATTTGAATCGCATTACTTACGACATGCATTGCCGACATGCATTGCCGAGCATTGCCGAGCGGTGAAAAAATATTAACGCCCCAAGAATGAACCTTATGTGATTTCGAAGTTCCACCTCGCTTCTTGTTTCTGTCGCTCTTCCAACTTCACTTCTTTGCCTTTGAGCCTGGTGCCCCCCGACGACACCAAAATTTTCGGATCGGGGACGCCTTTCATCTACGTGCGCAGGCTCACTCACCTTCCTGCCTGGTGGTCCGGCGGGACCCGGCGGTCCGGGCGGTCCAGCGGGGCCTTCGATGAATCCCGTCGGGAACGTATTTCCGTCCAGCGTCGTCGTAAGGCCGCGTTCGCCTTTGTCGCCTTTCTCGCCCTGGGGAGGTTAAGAGCGTCGGCGTGGGGTGCACACAGCTTCAACGCATTGCACACATGATGTTCCACACTAGATAGCGGACCCTTGCGTAACGCCTGAGGATACGGCAAGTTAGGCCACTATAGGCGTGACTGTAGAGGCAGTGTCCCGCAATGGCCCATTAAAACATACCTGCACCTAAGAGTGATGAAGTGAGGTTGCTTTAAGTTGCGGCTATGCCAGACACGCGTATTTAAAAGAAGGTCCAGCAGCAATTCTGCACTATAAGCAGCTGGTGATCCCTGTAATGCAATGTCCCGGGACTTATGTAGCTGCTGTAACAGAGCTTCTCCACTAATAGAGATTCTGTAAATATTCTTATGTATGGCGTCTTCAAAGCCGTACGCTCTGCTAGGCTGAGTCAAATCGGTTGCCTACAGCTGGTCTATAGATTATCCGAAATAATGAAACGGCAGTAAGTGTCGGTTGTCTTACTGCACGTCCTGTGAAGGTTAAAGAAGGAAAAAAAGGAACCACGGGTAAGTTTTGTTTACAGATGATAAACTGCGAGTAAACGCAGGAACCTACGGTGAACTACGTGTAGGTCACTCGCGGTGTGACCAAATTTTCGAATGGTGCGGTCAAAAAGCAGCGACGCGATGTTAATTGACATTACACAACGGCGTTGGCGGCTGCGCACACATTCCAAGCATGAAGAGTGGCGTGAAATCGTTTCACATTTTTAGTTTCACCTTAGGTCCTGGTAGTCCGTCCTTGCCAACAGGCCCCTGAAATACAAAAGAAGCACGAAGAAAAACAACAGCAATTGAAAATTCGACATAGTTTCTGCGCATCGCGCATTTTTATGTACTTGCGCTTCTTTAAGATAACTTGGTTAAAGAACTACTTACCACGAGGCCGGGTGGGCCGCTGGGACCAACCTCACCCTGAGGACCCTGAAACAGCAAGCACACTTTCTTTACTGGTCTGCGGTTGCTATGTATGAGCCAGATCCGTTATCCAGTGTTTCAATTTTTCGTAGTCTTTACGCTTTCGTGTTTCTAACCTGATTGAAACAATGTAGAATGTTCAATATCTTGTGCACAGCAAAAGATCTCAAATTACTCTCGGTATGTTTGGCCTTCCTTTACGAAATTCTTAACAGAGATAATTGGTCGACATTTGCGTGGCTTTAGCAAACTCTCCGTTCAGATTCAACGCTCCAGGGGTTTCCGATGAGTTCAACCAGGTCATGTATTTTTTTACAGGGCCTTGCCACTTAACGATGGATTCACTACTCGTGAGAAGGCTGACATACTTCCCACATAAGAGTGGCTACTGACGCACCAAACAGATAGACTGTAATTGAAAAGTTCAGGTACAAGTGTAAGACCGCATCGTCGTTCCCTTTGCGAAGGCTGCTGTCAGTTCGGTGACTCTAGTACAGAATGATACTCTCTGTTAGATTCTACTCCACAGTTACAATTCGTCGTGTTTGTCGGATGATCCTGGCTGGTGACAACGCAGGATGCAGTCCGAAGCAATGACGAAGGCTGCGAAGAATTCGTCTGTAGTAGAATCGTAATAGCACTATCCCGCTGTTTTGCCTAGCTCTCTCTGATTTAACGGAAATTCGGAAGAAGGTGCGCACTATGGGTCCAGGGGGTCCCGTGCCGCCATCAAATCCAGGGAGTCCCGGTGGTCCAGGGGGTCCAGGGGGGCCCGGAGGGCCAGGCTCTCCTTGCGATCCCTGCGTCGGAAGATACACTATAGCGCTTCCGAGGCACATCTCCACTGCAGGGGCGCGCGCAGAAGAACGAAACCTCATTTGTACTACATCCTTTTAGAAACGGAGAGCTTTTTGTGAGCATGACAGAGTTGGGGCAATGATGCAAAAGAAACCACGTAGAGGGATGGCCGTGCAACGTCAGCAGAGAGCCACACAGCTGACCGCACGTGCGGCCAACAGCATGTACAAAATATGAGTGCCCTCTAACTTTTAGCAATTTTTTTTATCCACAGGCGCTCGAACGTCTGCGACACAAGGACGGGAAGGAATTAGGGAACAGTGAGCGACGCACCATAGGAATTTTCCTTGCGTTTTTATAAAAAAATTGGTTCGCGGCACACTCGCACGACAGCTTTGGTATTTTGTAGCTTCCTATAACATTCATTGCACCATACTGCAGGCTTATGGCTTTAGAGCTTATTTCTTAATATAATCTACGTTACATCCATGCTTAGAATGTACTACGCCTTTTTCTTTGTTCTTCCTTAACTTGGAGTTCGCTGTACCTTCTACGCCCTGTCTTCTGTATGCCTGAATAGGCCTGCAGTATTAAATAAATAAATAATAAATAAATAAATAAATAAATAAATAAATAAATAAATAAATAAATAAATACATTTGCAGTATAGCGCACGAATTGGAGCAGACTGAATATGATATGCGCTCAGCCCTTGACATTGACCGTCTAGTCCAGTAAAGGTCAAAATAAAGGGAAACGACGCAGACTGATCTATGTCAGACAGTTTTAGTTTGGCGTCCGCGGCCGCTATGCGGACGCAGGCAACCATTGTAAAATGGCTGGCAGCCTGCGTCCGCAGCAGCTCAACTACAAGTGTCTATTCATTTAAGTTGCGTAGTTTAAGGGATAATGTAGCGGCAGTAAGCACGAATTTAATGTCATTGTTCTTCGAATAAAAACACAGTTCAATGCACCGTCGTCTGCCAGAGTTTACAGGACACGATAGCAGCATCCTGGGTCGTGTTGAAGCTGCTCCAGGCAGGGTCAGCCCCTGAGCTCGGGTCAGTAAATTCTCTGCCTATGGAAAGTTCCCCCTATGCCAAGGACTGTCCACGTAACGCTGATCGATAAAATCAGTGTCACGGAGCTTCCTATTAAGGCGCGTGCTCTGCCCTGGCATCTACCGGTACATGAGGTGTACTCATTCGGTATACCGTACACGCGGTAGTTGTATAAGATATTCTTTTTTTGTTTTATTGTGCTGGCTTGGTAAACCTTTTCCGGGAAACGGCACGCCCGCCTGAGTAATACTGCTGGAAGCATTGTTCTCAGTCTGTAATGGTCAACGCGGACTAATTTATTTTTTCTTTCTGTTGAGACTTCCCAGTTGGCTCAGGTCTGACGTAGGTTTTCTTGACTACCACTGGTAATTCCATCCCTATCCATTAAAGGGTCGGAGTCACCGCAACCCGCTGAAACCCATTGCCTATAGTACAACGGAAACTCGCTTCGCGGCAGCCACTGTCGACCATCTGCGAGCAAATGAGGACCTAAAGCAGAGCGAAGATTAGATATGGGACTCCCCCGCACGCAATCTCCGAGGATCTGCCGCAGTAGCCCCGCACTGCCTTCGGCCAGTCCCGCTCGCGCTAATGGCTTAACGGTGGGAGTAACTTTTCTGGACGCGGTGCCCGGATTTTGAAGGACGTGCGCCGAATGCGTGGCGGGTCTCCCACAGCGTGGCGCGTCGCTTCCGCGGCGTCCGGCGTGGTTCCACGGGTGCAAAAGATAAGCCTCCCCCCCCCTCCCCCCTGTAGATGATGCCCAACCGCTTCCAGGCGCACCATCGACATGCAGCGCGCGGTGCACCGGCACTTGCTGCCCGACGAGCGGGCAGCACGGAGGGAACTTCCGCGGCGGCTGTCAACCACCTTCCGAGTTACATTTGTTCTGCGCCCCCGTCGCGATGCCATACAGAGCGCGGTACGGCCAGGGTAAAGTCGGCCGGTGACCCCGGAAAGAGAGAATTTAAACCGGAACAAGACTCGCTAAAACAAAACCAGAAACGTGCCTCGACGTCCGCATATACTATAAGTCTGCGGCGACTAGTCAGACAGTTGAAGTAGCGCAGGGCGCGCGGCTTCGCGTTGCCATTATATCCCAATACTCCTGTCATTTCTGATTGCTGAAGTGGTGAACGCTAGCGCTACGTGCTTATGTCGCATACACAGAACCTGTACATAGTTTTCCGTGACCTTAAACCCTGAAAGAGAGCACTTTTGAAGGAAGTCGCCGTGCAGAAAATATGAAATGCCTCCCACAAGGGCCATATTTTGTAAGAACAACCCCATCATTTTATATTGTTTTTGCTACTCGTAATTGGAAAGAATGCCAGCGCGATAAATAACTAATAGAAAGCGAGAGGAAGCGTTGCAAAATACGACCACAGATAAGCTGGGCCGGAGCGGACCAACCAATGGCCGATGCTTTATTTTTTTCATTAGCACGCCCCCTATATTGATTAAAGGTTGAGTTGAAGGTAGTTGTAATAACATACTAGTAGTAGTAATACAGCGCTGTAAAGTTAAAAAGAAACAAAAACAGAACGTGAAACAGTCACCTCATAACGTCCTTCCTTGTTGCATGCCCCGTCTGCTTTAACTTTGCAGCGCAGCATCATAACTACAAGGTATGCCTTTCCATACTCACACGTCACCTCGAGTCATAATAGCGAACACAGAGAAAAAAGGGATAGCGTCCTTTAAAAGCTGTTCAAATGTCGGTCACAATTAAGGAGGGTTGGCCTTAAACGGACACTAAAGTGAAACAGTAAATCAGTTCAGGCAGATAAATTATTCTTTCAGAACTCTATTCTCATTAGTTTCGCCATCATAAGAAAAAACTAGAAGAGGAAATGAAGGTCAAAGTTTCTCTTTTGAATTTCGCGCCGAAACTTCAGCACGTGAACTTCAGTGTGACGTCCCGCATTTAAGTCTTTTTGCGTATTTTGACCACAATAGCTCAGTTTTTTTTATCGCGCGGTTGCTGCTCTCTCCGCTTTCCTTTCCATCTTTCTTTCCACCTCCCCTTAGTGTAGGGTAGCAAACCAGATGCGAGAATTCTGGTTGACCGCCCTGCTCTTCCGTCATTATATATATATATATATATATATATATATATATATCTTGCTATGTTGAGACTTTGGGTCCCTAAGAACACAATGTAAACAATTTTTACCAATAAACGACCACGTAGGCCCGAGCAGACGCCACCAAAATCTATGACGTCACGGGAAGCTGGTGCGGGAACGTCACGGCGGCATCACAACTTGTATTTTCTTCTTGTGGTGCTTTCGGTATTGTGAAATCGTAATTTACTAATACGAGAGAAATCGTTTTTCTCTTTAGCGTCCATTTAACTTCTAGGAGTCATATACTCTTTCGTTTTATGTTCATGCATCGTTCCTGCCAGTTATGATGTATGCTTATCTCTGCGAAGAGGCACACCGGAATTTCATTCTAATCTTTCAAAACGGAAACGTCCGATGAACTATTTGAGACAGACATTCGCCAATATCAGGGCACAGGACAAACTTACTTTATATCATTGCTTAACATAGAAACAATTTATCTGGGCTTTATGCTTTATTATTGCGTCCTACTCTCAATTATGAGTCACATATTGTCTTTCTTCAAGAACGGTTTGATAAGCTGAGTAGCAGAACGCTGTAGGGGCAAGTTGGTGCAGGTTGTACACACCCGAGCTCTCAGCGCTGTACATGTGCTGTCGCCGTCTCCGTGCATCCTCTTTTACTGCGCCGAGAGCTGAAGCGATGAAGTTGTTTTGTATACTGACATAATTGACGCTCCTCACGCTAAGGGCCACCTCCTAATTTTAATCGTCCAACGTCGATCACTTCTGCAGTGCAGTTCAATTGTAGGCACTCGATTAAACTGGGGCGGAAGATCCCGAGAGTATTACACCTCGTCAGACCATAAAGTTTTGCTAGCGTCGATAACATCTACCCAAAGTCAACAGCCTTACGAGGAATGCAGTGACTTTCATTGTAAGTCTGATGAACTGTTTTCTTGACTGCTCTTCCAATGTTTTAATGTCACAATTATTTTCTCGCGCTTAGGGTATTCTACGGCACACTGACGTTCAGAGGTTTCAATTATTTTCTTTTGGTTCTCTCTCCTATCTAATGCCAGGGACTTTATAAAAAGAATTAGACGGACTATTTCAAAGATGACAAAAAAAATAAGGTGGACAGGGAAAGGTATTTTCTGTATCACATTGTAGCTTAACAACGTAACAAGGTGTTGTGACAGAATACGTACCTTCATCATAAACACGTCGCCTGGAGAGAATGTCACTCCGATATTTGCTAGTTCCTAAAGAAAAAAAAGAATACAGAGTAACCAAAAAGTGCAAATATGACGTCCGCCGTAAACACTACCTCCTCAAATCTTAGGCAGCGCTCTTAATTGCTACATTTATATTATGCGGTTAGCGGTCTCAGGAACTCAGCTATTTGTCCGCGCCTACGAATATTTTTACATTAAAATGGTCGCTCCTTCAAATTAAGTCACCATGTCTGTTTGTTTTAAAAAGCTGCTGAGCATTTACCTTGATTAGTGGGAATGGCTACCTACAACTCTGCATAAACGTTAGGTAAAATGGGTAGCTCACGTTCCGGTGTTTCTACGCCAGACACAAGGTTGTAACCATGGAGCAGTTCATAACTGCACGTCGTCTTTCAATTTTTTTTTTTTTTTTCACATTGGTTTCTTTAGGCCACAGTGAGGAGAAACTAAGAGGCTTCGCGTTGAATCGCCAAAGCGGAAGCCACTAAACAACATGTCTAGATAATGCGAATCGAAGTTTGTGCACTGGCTGACCAGTTTGTTGTAAAGGCCTGCGCAAGCGTGATTCGCGGCTACGCAAAAAAAGAAAAAAAAAAAGGTCTCTGCTGTCGCGCGGTAACAAACGACATGCAAGGCACTCACGTGTGAGTACGGAAGCGTGAGTGTTAGTCACAGTGTAGCGCATTACTGAAAGCAGCGTTAATTACCATGGCAGTCCCAGAGGCACCAAATTGCGAGTAAGCTCGACTGTGCCCGTACGGTTAATAACGAAGCATGCCTAAGTGCACTGCAGCTAATAGGGAGTGTGAGAAGTGCGAGGCTCGCGTTTGACATTCGGACCTTGGCTTCTCGTCATCTCGTCCTTGAAACTTCTTCGTCTATACAGCTCGGCAGGCCAGCTCCACTGGGTAGCGGCAGGGAAACAACTGAGGCAGTACATTTGGGACGCTATGCTATAAACGTCCTAGCCTCGCTCTTCGCGCGTGCTTAAAGGGTCAGAAAGCGAAACAGAACAGAAATTTAGTTGTAGTTTATAATCAAGGCCTTTCTTCGTGGTCCCTATCTTTCCGTGGTAGAGAAGGCAGTATTTACGTGAAATGTCTTCCTGCCTTGATTCTCTCGATCCTTCCAAGCCAGCACTCGTAAACAAGGTACAACCCGAATCTCGCCTAGCTTGGAGATTAAACACAAGAACGTCTGCAAGACTCGCATTAGGGAATCCCTTTTTTGTTGCAAAGAAAACAGAATACCAACTCAGCGACAATTCGTTCTGGTGCAGTCCTATGCAAATCACCAATGTTTAATATGAATTCGATAACTCTATATTTCCTGTTCTTAGACATTTAACGGGCAATGCCATATAGTATACGATACGACGCACTTGCTTAGTTCATATTTTGGCTTTATTTTAGCTTTATTGCTTACAAACTTGTTCATTTCCGCTTTACCTTAGCACAAAGTAACTTTACAGTAAGAAGACGGCCGGTGAAACATATAGATAATATATGTATACATAGCGACATCTCTTGTTCGACGATTTATCATCACATCAAGCCCTCATCTTCCCTGAACCTTTGTCTCGTTTGAGTGAGGCAAGTGTCACTGAGACGAAAGCAGCGGGGTTGAGTTCGTTACAAAGGGCGCTAACTTGATTCCTTCGTATTCAGCAGTGCTCAGATCACGAAATAGATGGTTACAAAGAAAGCTGATATCTTCCAATGTGGCTCTGAAATACGCACACGCTGAGGTCACAAAATTTCATGCCCCTTTACGTGGCATGAAAGCGCCTTCCTGGGACCAAGTAGCCATGAGCGCGCGCATGAGTTACAATGCTGTTAGAATTCTGCGACAAAATCTGCATACGTTGGGCCACTGAACCCGGTACAGAAACCCGAGTACAGAAAAAAATAAACGAATGAAGCTGCGCTGCAAGGTACCATACAGACGCGAGGATTACAGGCAAAAGAGCAAACGAACAATTTTCTCATTTGTGGGCGTTTTTCTTTACTGACGTAACAGGCATCGTAAATCTCTGAATGTGATGTTTGCTGCTCAGGGAATTCCTGCAAGCTTAACGAAAGAAGAACGAGAAGGTTCGTAAGGCAGACGACTACTAAAGATGCATAGCGTAAGTCTAGAGCAGTCCTTCTTATAGGAAGCGTGCTTTAGCAGGATAATGCGCCGAAACCGGAAAGGGGCAATGTATCTACCGGCGCAGCGGTAGAATTACGGCAGTCACTCTTCCACTGACACGATGCATGCTTTGACTGCTTAATCCTGTAATACGCTGCTGTGCACAAAGATGCGGCGAAAATAAACAAAACGCCTGCCTGACGCTTCTCGTGGGTAACCAGAGGAAACGCATGCGTCGCTTGAGAAACGTGCAAATCATGCGTGAGTGCAGACACTAGTTCACGTCCTCCCTCTCTCTAGAAGCAGAGGAGAAACGACAGTGTCAGAATGAAGTGGAAAATGTGAGGGTGAAGAGGAGGCAGAAGAAAAAAAGAAGGAGCGTGTATGCAGGGAGAAGGGAAGGACAGACGATCGAAGTTGCAAGGATCGAGGAGCCGAGAGGCCAGTCGAGTTAGTCTCCGTCTCGAGCGGTGGCCCCGGAATGGCCGTGCGGGAGTCAAAGTGAGAAAGGGGTCAAAGTGCACTGGGTTATACGGGAGCACGCGCGCAGTGCGCGGACTAACCTTAAAATCGGTGGCGTCAGCGATGCCCCCGTGGGGCATCTTGACTGAACGCTTTACTCCCTGAAACAGCAGTGGGACGTGGCGTCAGAAGGCCACTGGGCCGGCACACGTAGCCCGACGTACAGCAGCGCGCAAAAGCCCCAGCCGCCCTGATACACCACGAGGCATTGAGGTGCCTAGTGGCAAAATGCGCTGCTTGTGGTACTGACGGACACTTGCGGAAAGATTGCCGTACAAAAAGGACAGAGACAAAACGATTCGTATGTATATCCTCTTTAGACCCACTGTTCACGTGTGTCCGCGTACCTTAGGGCCAGAAGCAGCGCGTTTTGCCAAGAAGTATCACTAGGCCCGCTTACATATGATAGCCTCTCGGGCGTTCAGATGCCGACGCTCTTGGCTGCGGCGCACGAATGGTATTGGCGGCGGCACGCGCGCACGTCCAACGACACTCGTAGGCGGCCTGCTCCTCAAGGTGCATCCGTAATGTGGAATAGTTGCCCAGAGCGAGCCTAAGTGTGGATGGGTAGGCCTATCAGACAGTGTTACAGTTGCCTACAGCTGTTCTTGTCGTTACCCTATTCAGAAAACAGAGAGACTTTACTGCAGCCAACCAGGCGTCGAAATAATTGTCACGGCAACAGAGAAGGGAACGCAAAGACCTTCGTGTCCTTCATGCGTGATTGTGGTTAGTGCTCTTACAGGGCCAATCGGCTACAAGCTCGCTCAAATCAGATATATATGAAGCTAAAGGACTTTTACCAAGAATATCCAGAATGCGCATTGCACCGTGAACATTGCACTACATCAGAATCTATAGGCACCTTGCACGGCGAATACGACGTAATGACGCCTTCATTTATCGCGCCAGCGTCGCCTACTCCGGAGACTAGACAAGCGAAAAAAAATGAGATGACATTCCACATACAGGCGATGGATGCTAGTGCACGTTACGTGCGACACGAAAAGCTTACGCATTTGGGCTATCTATTGCTTCTCTTAATTTCATGTAACTGTATCTGAGGCTGCCACGTAATGCGAGGCTTTCCGATCGCCATGAAGCATAAAGACAGGTCAATGGTGGAACTCGTATGCCGCAGCCAGAAACCAGCATCTGAACGCAAAAAAAAAAGCAAAGAACAAAGAAACATTGTTTCACAACTTACAAGGCGGCTTTTGAATAATAAAAAAAAAGGAATGGGAAGAGGAAAAAGAAAACGACATAAATACACAGTCACAATCCCCCTGGACTGCGAAAGCAATCAGTAGGAATCGATCAATAGCCTAAAAGCGAAGTAACACTTCAAACAATGAGAGAATGAAGCGCTTACCTTCACATTTGAGACAAGGTCGATTCCCGAGTCACCCTAGACGAAACAGATTACAAAGAAATCGATGAAGTCAAAGGAGGCGGCTAAAACGCAAGGCCCCCCGCGACGAACATTTATTTGCTTTTTGTTCGGGGCCGACTAGAAAGAAAGCGACGTATGAAAATGAAAGCTCTTCTGCGGTAATCGTATGCACCTTTCGCACACTCCGTACGACCCGAGAAGTGGTGCAGAAGCATGCGAGATAAAGTGAGAATGGTAGTAAAAAAAAAAAAGAAAAGAACCCAGAATCTCTCTCTTCACGTGTGGAGAAATGCAGCTCTAACACGTCTCGAAGCTCGAGGTCTCCTCGTTGAATTCATTTCACACTCGGAAAGTTCTGGACCGAAGTGAATGATTCGCTGAGATCGGAGCAGCTCAGTATAATATTTTAGTTCAACTGCCCGCACGAACTTCACAGGCTCGTGTGACTAAGGATGGACGCTTGCTCCGAACTACCGAAGCTCCGAAGCAAGTTCTTCAAGCAATGGTATTGAAGCTTTTTTTTATTATTCTAAACTTACTACGCTGCACATGCTTCATAGGTTTCCGATGAAGAAAATTTTGCAAAATACGCGGGATCTCTTTTCGAATGTGTAGCAATCGAGTCTCACAAGGTTAATCTCTAGTCCCTCGAATACTCTATACTCGCATTGTTCGAGATGTTCGATATGGCAGCTACAAAGAATAGTGCTTGAGTGTGTGTGTGCGCGCACATCGATGCTGGCGTGCATTCTTTGATTTTGTTTTTTTCTGCCAGTGCATGCATGATATTTCCTGCTTTTCGAATAAGGCTTCGTGTACGTGTTCCCTCCTTTCTGTCTTTCTTTCTGAGAGGCAGCACGTACAAATTGCACAGACGTACTTGCAAACTAAACACTTCAAAAAAGCCGGTACCCGGCCGCAACGTCGACTTCGATTTTTCTTGGACGCGTAAGTGTTTCTTTGGCGAGTACCCCGGCGAAATCGGAGCAAAAGCCGTGCCCGGAACGCGAAAAAAACGTGAAACCTTGTATCCCATAGGATTATACGTCGGGCTCCATAGAACATGCTTGGGGAAGCCCAGGCATGGACCCACTTGAAATATTTTTGGGGAGGGCTAACTTGAAATTTTCGTGCTGCCAACCTGAAAATTAGGGGAGGGACAATTTGAAGCATGCGCTGGGGGGGGGGGGGGGTCATAACGCCTATAATCATTATAATAGTGAAAAAATTTTAGTAGATGATTAAGAACAGCTGTGTTGTGGCAAAAAAATAATAAAAAGTGGTTGTGATGGCGTTGTCGCTCAGTTGATCGGTTTGAGAAGGTTTGTACGCATTCGGGATTTAAACACCACAGCTTTGAACTCGCACCACACGTGTAGTGTGGTGTGGTGGAAGGAGTGTCCTCTCTGAGCCGAAAGGAATATTTGCAAATGAAGATACACACGTCTAACAGACAAAAATAACTGATAATTTATTAACTCACGTTATATCCCCTATAAATATATAGGGGATATAATAGCTAGAGGACTATAAGTTCTGCCTAAAAGTCGGCATAATAATTGGACAAAAAGCAATAAAATCTGCTACTTTTCTTTTTACATCTTCCCAAAATTTCCGAAGTTGCCAAACTAACTAATTTCTTTCCCCTCCGCCCCCCCCCCCCTTTTTTTTTGCTAATTAACGCCCTGATCGCAAGCATAACTAACTATACGACGTCTACAAACCATTGCCGGAGGTTTCACGCTTTTGAGTTTCAGAGCTTTCGATTTTTTTCCTTTAATTTATTTGTTATTTTGTTGCTGCCAGTTGAAAGACATCGCCGGTACAGTGCAACGCATGCGAACTGGTTGTGGTGTGCCTATAGTATGCGCTACGTGAGGCAGTTGGTTACCGCCAACTTTTCGTGTTTCAGCTGATACGGCTGCATACGGCTGTATTTAGCTATAGAGCTTTACAGCTATGAGCCCTGTACAGCTATAGAGCTGTATATGACTAATACTATATTGCAGCTGTACAACGCCACTGTGAAACCTCGACTGTGGTGAACGTGTGATGCTATATTACAGCGCAGCAAGTGCAGCACGAGTTTTGTTTCAGTGTTTGAAGACAGCACAAAAAAAAAAAAAAACGATTTAATGCGCTATGAACGGCGTTATATATAGTATACAACGAATCAACGTTGCATGTAAGCGTTACCTTGCGTGCTAACGGTAGTCGATAACTGGCACGCAACCATTATTACGGTCCATTTCTCTCTCTTTCTTTTTTTTTCTTCTAGGATTCGCGCCGCGCTTATCGGCTTTATGCAGGCGCTATGAGCGCTTCTATAACGTCCGAAACGGCGTCCGCGTAGCGGATGAGGCTTGTTACGTTTACGTGCAGCGAATTCGGGCCGATATTTTTGGTTTGCACGCGAGGAGAGCTCGCAGTTGTGGCACTTGGGGCGATTCTGTTACGGTTAACATCGATAGCGTTCGCAGCGCGCACGGATCTCGGGAAAACGAGGGACGGGAAAGAGTGAAACGAGTCCAAAGTCAGGCGGTGCTTTCATTCTGCCTGCCCAACACCGGTGAGGATAGCAGCGTGCGACGCAATTTAGCAAAACAGAAGAAGACGCGCATATTGCGGTCTCTTATCGCAAACTCAATGATTGAATATAAATCAACGCTGATAAATTGCCTCAATATGACGATAAATTAAGTTCGGCGTAAAAAAAACGTGAACAGAAGAGGAAGAGATTGGTGTGCAACGGGCCGGAGCAGCATGGCCAGTGTGCCGTGGTGCCACCGTGCAGGATTCCACGCACCTTTTCTCCTTTGTCCCCTTTCTCGCCCTGCAAGAAGAAGAAGAGCACCGCGCGGCCGTCAGCGCGCCGTCGCACGTCGCCGCCGCGCAAAGTTCCGAGTCTTTATGACACCGGGCGGGCAGTACTTACGGAATCCCCCTTGGGGCCATCGATTCCTATTGCACCCTGCGAAAAGAGAAGAGAAAGAGAGATGTCTTGCGTGCGCGGAACCGACGCCGTCCCCGGAAATGCGGCTCATGAGAACATGCAGCGCCAACCAAAGGAAGACCTCAGCGTTTTCACCCAAAGATTCTTTTATCGTATTTCTTTGCCGCGAGGTCCCGCGCGAACACACAACACACACACACACCACACACACACACACACACACACACACACACACACACACACACACACACACACACACACACGCACACACGCACACACGCACACGCACACGCACACGCACACACACGCACACAAACACAAACACACAAAAGCCAGCAGACCACCATTGTGATCGGAATATATACGGAGAGGCGCACGTGAACTACGCGGTGGCCGTGGAGAGTGTGCTGGCCATGGCTACGACCAATACAAGAAAAAGCGTCAGAAATAGTAATATTAGTATAAAGAGCTCTATACAGTGGACGGGGAGGGAGGGAGTGAAGAGAGAGGTAAGCACAGCGGAAACTTAAACCCCGAAAAGGGCACGCCAATGATCCAACAAAAGGCTCAACGCGTTCAAGCATTGGATCTGCGCTCGTATAGTCTGCGCATGTGCCTCGCGCATGTAAGAAAGCAAGAGAACTAAGGCACCAACATGGTAGAAAATTCGGCTCTACGAAATTTGATGGAGCGCGATCGTATCAGGCAGCTTCGTTGCGAAAAATTGCGGCAAGGCGCCTATTGTTTGCATGAGCCCGATCAGCCACCGCCGGAAGCGAAAGGACGCTGTACCACTGGAATTCATCAAGAGTAGTTTCATTGCTCCAGCCTAAGCAGCGCGGGTCTCATGGGCTGTATGAGTGCGACAGGGGGCAGTGTGAGCGTTGGGTCACAACGATGTTGGATACAGTTAGCTAGGCAATTACCAACCTGCCAACGCAGTAGCAGCTGCTTCTAGAACAACGTCAAACATTTTATTGCGATAGCAATTATATGGACACTCTCGGCTGATTTTTGCCGTCGCCGTCATGTCCCGGATATATATATATATATAAAGGCACAAGGAAAAGTAAAGCAGAAGACAAAAAATTCCAAAGCACCCTACCGCGGATTCCAACCATCGACCCCTCGCTACCCAGCGCGCTGCGTTAGACAACTCAACCATGCGCCATGCATGCACCGGCGAAATAACGGCGAGCTATTTATATACGCCATTTACCGCTGGTGGTAAGCAAATCTCGGAGGAACTTGAGCTTGAACGTGTTTTCTATCACGCAACACTACTACATTTTCTTTCAATTTAAAAACTGCCCTTGAGACGGGCACGACGAAGTGGCCCCTTTCTGTAGCCTCTCGTGATGTGGAAGGAAGAAAAACAAACAAACAAAGACCACCGGGCACACCTTGCGTCAGACGCCTCCGTGTGGCAGGAGACGCAGAGGGGTCACTCCACGCGCCGCAGTTTAAAACAAAAAGAAATATCCAAGATCGTCTCGTCTTCTCCACTGTCGACACTTGCAGCGCGTTGCTCAAGCACAAAGACTTAACAACTGTGACAGTTGTTAGTCCACGCTTGTCCTGTGTACGCCTCGCGTTCTTTTCGGGTGTTCTTCTTTGTGCTTCAGCGGCGCACTGCAAATATCGAGCTGCTTCTCGTTCTTCGTGTGACATTCCAATTTCTTGCTATCGCATTCATTGCTTTGCCCTTGTGGCGAAACTGTGACTTTTTCTTTTAATGTTCGTAATCCCTGGCATTCTCGTTAGCGCAGTATATTCTATAAGGATTGTCCCAGATATCCCACAGAGTTCTATTTAATGAAGCCGGGAACTGGTGCGCGAACTTACCTCGATCTGGTATCAGGTAGAAGTGATACTGCTCGTTGTAAGGGGATCAACATATAGTTGGGTTCAGCGAAAGCAGCTACAGCAAATGTATTTACCAGAGGTCTTGCGTGCCTTCGCTCGGATAGCCGGAGATTTACGAAGAAGCTAAAAAGAAATATTCCTCTAAGCTGGATTGGCAGACGAAGTTCTTTAAACGCAAGAGTGGCAAGCCTTACGTCGACCTGACGCTTGGTAAGCCGGGAAGACGCGAGAACAGCAAACGATTGGCAATACCACCTCTACGATCCAGAATCAGTTTTCCATGGTGACACGGACATCTACGGTGTAGAGCCTACATAAGGTGGGGGATACCTAATTGGCTTCAGCCGTGCGTGCACCACCGATGCTATATATAGTTTATGCAGCTGATACAAACAGCTAAAGTGAGACATCCACCCTGAAAAGTGTAAAAGTAGCAATTTTAAGGATTAATTGTAGGGTTTGAGGTAGCTCCTATGAGTGTCCGTCGATCATAAATTGAAAACTTTGGAGCAGACTCTAATACGGACATGCCATACCCTCGTGGCAAGCGGAAGCGTCAAGCAGTTGCAATGTGTTTACATTCTCACAATAATCGTACAAAATTGAATCTCTTTCTCGAGCATAATTTCATGTCCTGTGATTTCGTTCATCATACGAATAGTACTCGCTGTCAAATTTTACTAAAGTGATTTAGTTACCAGAAAAAAAAAAAAAGATGGGCCTGAAAACCCGTTTCGTCAGCTACAAATGGCGCCTTTACAGAGAGCAACTTGACATCTCACGACCTTCTAGACGATGACAATCTTTGAGTTTCTTTTTTTTTAAATAACTCTAGAAAAAGAGGTTGGTGCCCCTGGTGGCGTCGGCTATTCTTCGTCAAATGAGAAAAATGAGTAAACACATTTTGTTTTTACTATGTCAGGCAGAATATGTATACTATAGCCGTCTCTTGTTTCTATAGGCTGCCGTAGTGCTTCGCCAGGTTGAGGTCTTTTCTCGCCTCACGTTAAATGCCCGAGCTGCTTTGATTTAGCAACATGAAAACAAGAGTCTACAACTTCAGACTAAGCCTCAGAAGCCGTCAGGCTCTATACGAATTCAGAAAACACAGCATGTATATGTGTACGGCTTCCTCGACCATTTCGAAACCCGAGCACGACCTTGCGCCGTAATCTCGTCGACCAGCAGTGC
The DNA here is from genome assembly GCF_013339695.2 of Rhipicephalus sanguineus. Lineage (NCBI taxonomy): Eukaryota > Metazoa > Arthropoda > Arachnida > Ixodida > Ixodidae > Rhipicephalus > Rhipicephalus sanguineus. Next base: position 121,178,415 of record NC_051176.1, read on the forward strand.
CATCAAGCCTCCACAGTTTGAGCTCGATTTTCGTTAACGCCGTGTCCTTATCGCCGAAAACGCAAAAGAAGAGAAAGAAATAAAAAGAAAATTGGAAGCGCGAGGCAGACAACTTGTCAAATAAGCTTCACGTGTAAGGAAGGCACTTCGATGCATCGCCCACCTAGCCCGATCTTATTTCTACGTGCCCGTGGGTATGGATATATAGATAGTATAATTGCAGTGACGCTTCCACGGCGAAATGTAAATTTTTTGCTCGTACGAAGTGGACAACTTTGACAACCGGTGTGGCAATCTCGCTTCAGCCACCTCCCGTGTTCCATTTCGCGGAAAGCGCTATATGCTCGCCTCGGAGAAAGATAATATTCAATAACGAAACGGGGGTCGTAATGAAGACAGAGCCTGACACTCTCATCTTCGACGAACCGCCGGACGTCGCATAATGGCCCTCCCCGCTCTCCGTCGATGTTCTTCTGACTCGGCGAACTTGTCGAGTGCGGATTTTCTCGAGGGGAATCACTCGACCATTTTTCCGAAGACTTAATTAGGAGATCCCGTGTGAAGATAAATGTGAGCGGTGCAACGCCCCCGAAGCTTAGCTCGCCGCTGTCGTGCGTGCTGCGTATACAGTGCAGGCAAAAAGGCACACGTATGCGCGGAATACATCTACGCAACGGAAAGGCCTCGGCGAGTTCTTACATCACTCGTCGTTATCGCTTTACGAAATCTGGAGCGGACGAAACGTGCTTGCATTCGGGGACGTGCAGCCGTACATGACATCATGTCTACAGTGGTGAGCAAATGAAACACCCGTACGACGGCTGGCGCTATTTTGCGCCACGGAGGCACGCTGAGGAAGCCGAGCTGACTCATTGTTGCATGCAATTAACGCGAAAGCCTTGGCCTCGCATTGTGACAGCATTTGACTTGACAGCGATCCCCGCTACTGCTAAAAAAAGCGCCGGCCGCCACTGTGCACTGGCACAATGTTACACGCTTTACGCGCGCGCGCGCGAGCACGAGCACAACACACACACACACACCACACACACACCACAACACACAACAACACACACACACACCCACACACACACACACACACACACACACACACAACACACACACACACACACACACACACCACACACACACACACACACACACACACACACACACAAAAGGGGGGGGGGGCATTAAAGTTGCCAAATGCTTCCTTCCGAAGAAAGTGCACTGAAACGCGAACTCTTAGTTACTATATTTAGAAAGGGGTGGCGCATGACAGGGTATAGGCAAATAAAACTTACCCATGCGCTATCACGCGGGGGGGGGGGGGCTATGTTCCTGGGTGACAGGATTAATGCGGAATAAAATATCGAAGTGATTTTCGAGCACTTGCGCGAAGTCTTTAGACAAAAGAGACTCAAGGATCTGCAGATAAAAGGCTCTCACTCGTTCGAGCTAAATTGAGGCGACAACAGTTTGAAGCCAGTTCTAGCACGAATTGCGAAAGCACGAATCAATTTCTATGTACACGTACGGTGAATAAGAAACGTGTGTACGGCAGGTATTCACTTCTTTGTGCGTGTGTGCACCTATGCACGCACTCAATTGATCTGCCACTAAAGGGTGTCCACATATCAAAATCTGAGAGCACCAACGTTTCCTTGCTAATACATCGGGGAAGCAATACGACACCAGGAACTGAATCGACAAATAAAAAGATCGATCCATTGATCGATGAAACAAACAAACAAACAAACAAACAAACAAACAAACAAACAAACAAACAAACAAACAAACAAACAAACAAACAAAACCAAAAATATACGTACAGGAGAGACCAGAAGACGAATATTTGAAGGACCCTGAGAAGAGATTTCTAAACTTGGAAAACCAGCGCGAAAACGACGGAAACACACAGCAAAAGAAATACACAGGACAAGCGCTGTGTCTCCGTCGTTTTCGCGCTGCTTTCCCAAGTATGCATCGATTCCAACTCACCCACCTTCCTACCTTACTGCAGTGTGTTATTTGTTTAACGGGCTCCGTTTTGTGTCAGCCGAACAGCGCTCGTCCTTTGTCATTCTTTTCCCGTGTGTCTCCGGCGCGTTCGCGCAGGTTTCCCAAGTACGCAATGATTCCTACTCGCCGACCTTTCTACCTTACTGAGATTTGTAAAGTTACTACGTTTCATTCTCATTGTGTCCTTTTTCGTCGTTCTCTTTCTTAATAACTGTACCGATATCTTCGCGTTATTTTTGAAGTTTCCCAGTACAAATCCGCTTTTGCTAGTTTCACGAGAACTCGAGTGCATGCCAACTTGAAACGAGAATTCTTCGCACGAACTGTAATACTGTGTTCGATTCTCTCCCACCCAGAGCACAGCCTTTTTGTTGCCTCTAAACTCTCATAAACACTTTATGGTCACGCGTCGGTTTCTTGATACGCTAACCTCACTCCGTGAAATTCCGCAATGAGGGCGTTGAGAAGAGAAAGCGCCGCCGTCGGTGTGTTTTCCCCCTATATATATCGTCACAGAATGAAACAGGATTGCGGTTGTGCTATGTGTATCTCTGCGAGCATTAGACACGCGACGCTGGTGCGTTATGGATCGGCACTTAAGGAGAAGGGAGGCAAGATGCCGTCGTCTTACCGGAAATCCGGGTTTTCCTGGAGGCCCCGATGCGCCCTGCGTAGAAAGAGGATGGAGGAGAGAAGAAGAAGAAAGAAAACTCTTTAGCGAACAGGCACGTTGCAAAACGCTTCTGCTGCAGCAGGCCAATGCTTTCGCCAGACAATAACACAAAGCAGACGGGGAAACCTGCTCTCGTTGAGTGACATTTTGTTCTTCTTGAAAACTTTTCACTGGCTTATTTTTGTCGGCTCAACGAAGCCTGCAGCTGTCATATGTTTGTTGCGACAGCGAGGTCAATAGTCGATGCCAAACCGCACGCAACAGGTCCTCCTTCGCGTTCCGAGAACAATAACAAAATGAAATGGCGGGGGCTTGTTTCTGAGTGGACCTGAGAAACTAGACCCGTCGAATATAAAAAAACAAAAATAGCGTAGCTTGCACTGGAGGCGCAGTGTTAAAGAGACAGCGGAGCTGATGGGCACCTATGTAGTCCTGGCTTTTGCTGTCTTCCTAAATTTTGCAAATTTTCTCTTTCTTTCTTCCTCTATTTCTTTCTTCTTCTGTCTTCTCTCTCCATTTTCTATGTGTCTTTTTCTCTGTTTGTTTCTATTTTTTTTATTTCTCTCTCTTTCTATTTCTTTCTCTTTCTTGCTCTTTCTGTCTTTATTCCGCTTTCATCACTTTCTTCCTATTTCTCGCTTGCTTCATGCTTCTTTCTATCCTTTTCTCTTTCTATATCTCACTCCAATTCTTTCTCTCTCTCTCTTTGATTCTATCTCGTTCTCTCTTTCTCATTCTGTTTACGCTATGCTCTACTCTCTCCCCTCCTCCTCGTCCTCACATCTCTTCTTCTCACGCTTCCCCCCTTGTTACATTATACTCTGCAAGGCTATGCTCTCCTATCGTGCCTGGATAGCCGAGTGGATAGGATGCTCGCCTTGGGATCGAGGATACACAGGTTCGAATCCGGCCTCGTGAAGAATTTTTTTTCGGCAAGAATTTTTCTCTTCCTCTTTCTTTATATCTTTCTTTCTGTGTCTCTGTTCGTTTCTCTCTCTCTTTCTCTCTGTACTCGTTCCCTCACCCCTCAGTGTTATTACAGGCCACGCCGGAGAAATCGGCACACGTGGTCAGGAAGCGAAGCAGAAGAGGACGAAGAAGAGGATGCAGAGATCACGTGCTGGTTCATGATGATGATAGTTTTGAGTGACGACAGACGTTTTACGTCGAGCTAGAACAGCTTCACTGTTAAAAAAAGAAGAAAGAAAAAAACTCCCGCGAATTCTCGGGCATTGACGCGCTGCCTTCTCTGGGCAAAGAGGATCGAACTGCGGTCGCTTTTGTCGTCGTTCTCGCCCCTTGAATACTAACTACTACTCTGTGCCAGCACGCGCATCGCACGCGCTGGACGCCGCTGCAGCTGCAGCGACATGTATCGCTGCATTGCGACATTAAGAATATGTTCAGGCAGTTCATGCGCAAGCATCTTCGCTACGCCGATATCACCAAAAGAGAGCAGTTGATGGACCACGTTCACGGGACCGAGCAGGTCGTCGAGGTCGATGAGTGCTATACGTGCGCGTCGAAGGTGAATGACCACATTTCTACGACGTGAATATTGACCCGACTGCGCAATTCCTGTAATTATGTGGCCGATAAAACGCACCTTCGTTACGGCAGTGGTGCCGGCCCGGGACCTGACAGCGAACAGCAACAACGCTTTTGCGTGCTTGTGTTTCGCTTGAAATAATTTGCCAAGTTTGTCGAGCGGCTGTAAGTTCCATATGACCTCAATGTGAATTGTTCACATTTGCGTCGGCCCTGTTGAGTCGCTGGAAGCATTGTAATGCGCAGTGTTCAGTTGCATGGAAGCTTTACTTTTGCCGAGGTTGGACGATAACGACGTCTGACCGTAAACTTTAATGCGACATTGGTTGTTTTTACAGCTCACTTTGTCAGCGTTATAATACGGGCAGGATAATTTATAACACTCACTGCGATTATCAATGTTTCCGGCAGCGCCAATTTTGGTTTCGGATGATATCGACCCCTACCGCGCACCGTGTGCACTGATTTTATTGTCGCTTGAGTTGTTTTAACAGCCTCTTTCTCGGCGTTATACCGAACAATGCCCACTGTCGTGCACGTTCCCGTTTACGCTGGGATTTGTTTCCGTAGATAACGTGCGCCTGATCCAGCGAAGGGTTCGCTAATTTTAATGCCACTTTGGTTATTTTTACAGCTCGCTTGGTCGACCCAACCAAAGCGTCAGCTGTGTATCACCCGCGGGACATGTGCATGCAAGGCCGGTATAAATGCTGAGTGTAAACATGCGGCTTCTGTTTACAATGAGCAGCGACTGAAAAACCTATCGTCATCACTAGAATGAAACGGGTGGTTCTCACAATACGGTGTTTAAACTACGGTGTATTCAGTTAATGTGTTACGCTGCTGTCATATTAAAATGGTTATAGCCAGTTGACTCACCCCCGTATTCTAGAACGTCCCTTCACTCAGCGCTTCACCTTGACTTGAGAAAGTCGATGGGATCGCCGTCTCTAGGCAGAACAAGTCACTGCATATAAGCGATAATCTGCAGCGATTCTTGAGAAGCACGGCGTCATTTTCAGTATAGCAGCGCTTCGCTCAGCTCTGTAAAGTGAAGGACGAAGTTTGAGTCGAAGCTTGTTTGAGAATACGGGGGTCAGACAGCCAGCGCGCACTCGCGAAATGTAAAGCGGCTATTTATTCGTTGAAGTTTCGGTTCATAAACACACTTCCGGTCCGAATGAGTATGGTGATTGCGCTTTTCCCTGTTAATAGTTGGCGATACTGCGTACCACAAAAATTACAGTATTATGGCAAGACCGTGAAAGCAACCCTTGATTCTGCGAACTGCCGTAATTCGCGCTTACCGCCTCTGATCCTATATAGCACCACTTGCCTGGGAAACGGTAGAACTTAACGGGCGGTTCTCGGCCCTTCGTGTTTTCTAAACTGTATAGTGACATTCCGCAATGCAACAGTATTACGTGCTTGCATTCCAGGATAGCGAAGGAGCGGCAGCCATTGCGAGAACAGTGTGAGATAAAAGCCCCGAGAACCACGTTTATCGCACGCGCAATGCGAAACCTATGCAACCGGAGATTCGATGTCGCTCCGCTGGGGTGGCGGAGAGAGAGAGAGAGAGAGAGAGAGAGGGAGAAATAGACTATATTTTAGGATCAGGTGTGCGTTCTCTTCGCCCAGAGCTTGATGACTGCCTCATTCCAGGTAGCCATGGCTTGCAGCCGACGCCCTGTCCACCAGCCTGAGCTGGTCCTCAGGGTTTAGTGACGTCAGCAAAGCCTCCCACTGGTCGTCCGGATTTTTGTTTTACTTTCAGTTCGTCTATGGGTGGGATGCTTGAATTGTTTCGGCGCTCCATACCATGTCGTACAGGGCGTTCGCAGTCTCCAGGCAGTATCAGTTCCCGCTAAAGTTTCTGGGGTGCATTGCGTGGTGTGGTGTCCCTTTAGACGGCAGCGTGAATTTTCCTGAGCGAAGATTTTCTAGTTCTACAGTTGCGGTTCTGTCAGTGAGGAAATTCCGAACATAGCGGTACGTTTTCTCCCCGCAGATTCATAGATTTAGATGGACTGCAATCAGCATTACGACGAAGGGTGCACGAGCAGTTAGGGAACGAAATGAGAGAAGCTCTTCACCAAGCTTTATCGAAGGGACATGACGTTGTGTTCCAATGGCTGCCGGGACATTGTGGTGTTGTGGGTAACAACCTCGCTGATGATGCTGCTCGGTCCGCCCACGAGGATGCCCAGACAACCCCAATACCCTTGTCGAGGACAGACGCTGCAAGGGGTCTGCGCTCGTTCGCTGACACCACGACGCAAACTTGGTTGAGTGACCCCAGTGTCTGGAACCGTCGCCTGCATGAACTAGACCCATCGAGGAAGTTCCAAGTTCCATCGCACCTCCCCTCCGTGATGCAACTTTACTGTGCCGGCTGTGGTTAGGAGTAGCTTTCACTAAGGCGTACTCTTTTCGCATAGGAATGGCAGACGCCTCAAAATATGACTCGTGCAATAGCAACGAAATGATATAACATATACTGTGTTTCTGTGGACGTTTTGTGAACGAATGAAACGTTCTGCGCGATGCGCTGAACAAGTTAGACGACAGACCCGTTTTCCGAAGAGAAGATCCTCGGATCGTGGCCCTACGCATCGCAGGCCAGCAAAGCGACGCGAGCATTACTGCTGTTTTTAAAATCGACCGGCTTAAACGACCGCTTTGTAGGCATTCAATGGACAGGTGCATATGTACCTTGACAGTGCCTTCTTTCATCTTCTTTCTTTCTTTTAATACCTTCATCCCTTCCCCCCAGCGTAGGGTAGCAAACCGGACGCGCGTCTGGTTAACCTCCCTGCCTTTCCTTCATTTCCTTCCTCCTCCTCCTCCCAGATGAAGGATGATGTCATGGGCGACATTGTCAAACGCAGAAAAAAAGAAGAAAAAAAAACAGATCAAGGACATTTAACTAGGAGTCAGAATTCATAGAAGGCAATGTAATGGATAGTTCCTGCAGGTAGCAAGAGTCAATACTGAAAACCTAGTACAGCATTTAAACTATTCGGTTTGTGGTAGATAAGGTACAATATTAAGTAGCGATGCCTCCTAGTCGAGGAAGGTTCCGCGTATTTTATGTGTGGGCTAAGGGGAGCCGATGTAAGGGCAATTCCTTAAATTGAGTATTAACTTTAGGGTCTGTATTTGGTGAGGGGTACCGATTTAGAGCACAATGTTTAGAAGAAGAGTGTTAAAGGGGTCATGAACCACTTTTCCAAGTAATGAACTAATGACCTCAGTATCGGAGTTTACTGCCTCCCGAATCGATCGCTGCAAAAATTTCTCGAATCCGTCAAGAATCAGTGGAGTTACGGGGGTTTGGCGCACGCTCCCAGCGCTTTCTCTCTTTTCTCGTGCCGACGAGCGCACTGGAAGCTAGACAGGGAGGGATGGCACGGGGGAAAGAAGTTACGTCAGCGCGCGTCATGAAACGCGATCACTCTCCTGCTGTGATTCGCTTGCGCGAGTGCGGCTACCGTGTACTGAGGAGTGCGGCGCCGGCAAGTGGCGGCACCCCGCGGCAAGAAGCGCATCTGATTCGAACGCCGCTCTCGCTTTACGTCGGCTATCGGCCAATAAGCATGCTATGTCTCTTGCAACGTAAACTGGCAGATCCGCGACGTCAACGTGCAGACGCCCCGCCCACCGACGAGGGTGAGAACGGCCTCCGTTTGAAAAGAGGGAGCCTGAGGAAACAGCAACTTCGCGCTCCGCTTGTGGCCTTTACGAGGCGCGCACGACTGTAATATTTGGCAGAGCAGTTCATACCTGTGTCAGCTTTCCGCGGGATGTGTTTTTTCAACGAGCCCAAGGAATGCTTCATGACCCCTTTAAGTTCTCATGGAAGCGAAGGTAGATAAATCTGATTTCTTTCTTACACCGAAACGTTTCCAACTCTTCAGCTGCGCATGATTTTACAAGCTGGCATACTTCAAGCGGCAGGTTGTGACTTTGCTGATGTCATCGCGTATGAAATTCTAAAAGTGTGGTTGTGTCAAGATTAGGGTGCACGGCTTCGGAACGCCCGGAGAAGAGTTAAACTTCAGCGTATAATGCGAATTCGGTCCTCGCACACTCCCTGAACACCCACACATACACGGGAGCGTCATAGCCGTTCAACAAGGTGGATTGCTCGCAGAGACTTCAGCAACACAGCAGTTCCAGCTGTGGCTAGTGGGACGGGCGTAGCACAATGCACCCTCCTTTAGCCACAAAAGGAGCCTTGTGTTTAAGTGCACCACTAAAGATAGTAGGTTGCACACCACCCTTCTTCCTGGTACTTCTATGTGACGAACGGTCTCCGAAAAAGAGCAACATCTTGTATCCAACGCGTTCGTGCTCTAAAAATACAAGCAGATCTATCGCACAGAGATAGAGATCCTCGCTCCCAGTCTGTGTCTTGTGTTTCTTCTGCAGACTCAGAAGAAATGTTTAATAATAATAATAATAATAATAATAATAATAATAATAATAATAATAATAATAATAATAATAATAATAATAATAATAAATTCTGGAGTTATGCGTTCCAACACCACGGTGGGTCCAGACGAAATGTTCAGCTCTGGCGAAATAACGACGTCGTGATGAGAATCTAACGCGTTTTACGCCGGAGACGGACGGTGACCGACCGATTCTGTTGTTTGCAAGAAGCAGAACACGACGGCCACGCAGGCCTCCACTTCTAGAAGAAGCAAAAAAAAAAAAAAAAAAACCGATCGAATGGCTCTTAATTGAGCTTCTTCGATCCCTTTTGATTACAGACGGAGAAGAATCACACGGCGAAGGAAAAAAAAAGGAAGAAAGAAATGTGGCGAATGAAACAAAGGAAAGAGAAAAAAAAAGAAGCGAAGGAAGCGGACGAGGCAAGAAGAAGGCCGGACTGTGATGCCGGGAAGATAGAGGCGGCCGTGTCCAGCAAAGTGAACCAAGGGAAACTCGTTGGTGCCCCCTTCCTCCTATCGCGCCGCCGCGATCCGGTGTGTCGCTGGCCAACGCGGATTCGGTTGCAAGACCTAATTATGCTGGGCCTGCGGCTATTCTGCGCCTTCCTTCATTGCTGCCTGCTCGCCAGCTCTGACCCATGCGGCCGCAGCCGCGGCGCTGATCCTTCGTGGCTTCCCTTTTCTATGGGTCGGGATTTTCTTACATCCAGGGAAACTGAGCGCCTCGGCGCGCTCTGGTTTCACTCGGTGCGCGTCTGCCGACGAGGGGCCATTCACTTGCGTGTGTGTAGCTCCTCCAGCGTCTGCTGTATGGGCAAGCGCCGAAACACCGCGACAAAGCCGCGCGGCCGGCATTGTTCTATATAGCTGAGACACGTGAGACGAGCGCTCGGAGCTGTCGCTTCCAGAGCGGTGTTGTTTAAGCTGGCGAGCTCGAGGACGCGCCTTCTTTCGATATCCCGCCTTTATCTTAGGCGTATGCCGCGCTCCCTTTCTCCCATTGCGCCACTCGATCTTGAGCGTATATATCCTGGAAGTGATTTGTTCCCCAGGGGCCACGTGAAAGCTCGGGCTGGTTTCTTAGACATGGTCGGACAAACACTGCACGCGCTCATTGGCTCCGCGCATCCGATTCCATTTGATACGAGACACGGGCTCGCGCACTCGAACTTCGCAGCTTTTCTCACCAATCTGTTTCATCAAATACTGCAGGTTTTCTCCTTACCCGTACGTGGCGATGGAAACAATTTTCCGGTTAGCTATCTTCTTTTAGGGGCGAAGCTCCTTAAGGCGGCACCCGTTCGTCCCTCGTAGTAGTGCGTAACCAGTCGTAACGCTAGTACCAGATCTTGACCTTCAAGGTGGTGCCGGTGGAAGATTTTTCCTGTGCGTTGTTGAACAATAAAAAATTCGCAGCGTGCGCGTTAACTAAAAGCCGAATTCTGTCTCTCATTTCCCATTAGCAGCCATTGGCATGTTCCAGTAGGAAACGTTAGTAGAAGTAGAAGTGTAAGTGTTAGCTAAAAGCCGACTTCTTCTGTCTCTCATTCCCATTAGCAGCCATTGTCTACCTCCAAGGTAGTGCCTGGTGAGATTTCTCCTGTGCGTGATTAAACAATAAAAATTTTGTTCAAAACGCCGTTGATTGATGAAATAAACCAACGAAAGACGCCAGATGTTTTCTAAAAGCAAAACGAAAGAACGCCAGGTGTTTCTAAAGCAAAACGAAAAGACGCCAGCTGCTTAACGAAAGACGCCAGATGTTTTCTAAAGCAATGGTTTTCTAAACAATGAAAATTCACAGCGTACATGTAAAATTAAAGTGAGCTGCAAGTCGTCATAACTCTCATCGAACCTTTAGTATAAACGCGCCCGATCTCACGTCGGTTGATGATGTACTGGGCAGAATTCACGGAAGATTCACGGTTTACCGATGAACCTCCGCAGCTTCGCCCACTCATCATCATTCACTCCGTGGATATGCTGTGATTTTTTCCTTTCATTCGTAGTGTTGCTGAGTTCCCTGCCTTTTTTTTTCTCGACGGTACTTGGGGGAAAACATTCTTTCTTTCTTTCTTTCTTTCTTTCTTTCTTTCTTTCTTTCTTTCTTTCTTTCTTTCTTTCTTTCTTTCTTTCTTTCTTTCTTTCTTTCTTTCTTTCTTTCTTTCTTTCTTTCTTTCTTTCTTTCTTTCTTTCTTTCTTTCTTTCTAAGCAAATTTCGATGAAATAAAAAGCCGGCAGATCCCACGCATTGTGGGAATCGATGTAATGCGAAGCAGCCAGCAAAGAGCTGCATACATCGTCTTGTATGTCATTGAGGAAAATGCGTGTCATGGTTTTCATGTTAACTCCTATGATTTATGTTCGTCACACAGTGACGTCGCGCAAGACCAATTCCGGGGTAGATCAAGCTAGCGAAACGGCCACCAGCGCGCCATGAGCGTGGCACGTAAGTCATGCTGTACATGACATGCGTGTCATGATTTTCATGATAACTCGTGTTATTTATGTTCGTCACACGGTCACGTCGCAAGATACCAATTTTGGTGTATATCAATCTAGCGAAACGGCCGCCAGCGCCCCATGAGCGTGGCACGTAAGTCATGCTGTACATGACATGTGTCATGATTTTCACGATAACTCGTGTTATTTATGTTCGTCACACGCTCACGTCGTAAGAGACCAATATTGGTGTATATCAAGCTAGCGAAACGGCCGCCAGCGCCCCGTGAGCGTGGCACGTAAGTCATGCTGTACATGACATGCGTGTCATGATTTTCATGATAACGCGTGTTATTATGTTCGTCACACGGTCACGTCGCAAGATACCAATTTTGGTGTGTATCAATCTAGCGAAACGGCCGCCAGCGCCCATGAGCGTGGCACGTAGGTCATGCTGTGCATGACATGCGTGTCATGATTTTCATGATAACTCGTGTTATTTATGTTCGTCACACGGTCACGTCATAAGAGACCAATATTGGTGTATATCAAGCTAGCGAAACGGCCGCCAGCGCACCATGAGCGTGGCACGTAAGTCATGCTGTACATGACATGCGTGCCATGATTTTCATGATAACTCGTGTTATTTATGTTCGTCACACGGTCACGTCGGAAGAGACCAATATTGGTGTATATCAAGCTAGCGAAACGGCCGCCAGCGCCCCATGATCGTGGAACGTAAGTCATGCTGTACATGACATGCGTGTCATGATTTTCATGATAACTCGTGGTATTTATGTTCGCCACACGGTCACGTCACAAGATACCAATTTTGGTGTATATAAAGCTAGCGAAACGGCCGCCAGCGCCCCATGAGCGTGGCACGTAAGTCATGCTGTACATGACATGCGTGTCATGATTTTCATGATAACTCGTGTTATTTATGTTCGTCACACGGTCACGTCGCAAGATACCAATTTCGTGCATATCAATCTAGCGAAGCGGCCGCCAGCGCCCATGAGCGTGGCACGTAAGTGATGCTGTACATGACATGCTGTCATGATTTTCATGATAACTCGTGTTATTTATGTTCGTCACACGGTCACGTCGCAAGATACCAATTTTGGGTGTATATAAGCTAGCGAAACGGCCGCCAGCGCCCCATGAGCGTGGCACGTAAGTCATGCTGTACATGACATGCGTGTCGTGATTTTCATGATAACTCGTGTTATTTATGTTCTTCACACGGTCACGTCGCAAGATACCAATTTCGGTGCATATCAATCTAGCGAAACGGCCGCCAGCGCCCCATGAGCGTGGCACGTAAGTCATGCTGTACATGACATGCGTGTCATGATTTTCATGATAACTCGTGTTATTTATGTTCGTCACACGGTCACGTCGCAAGATACCAATTTTGGTGTATATAAAGCTAGCGAAACGGCCGCCAGCGCACCATGAGCGTGGCACGTAAGTCATGCTGTACATGACATGCGTGTCATGATTTTCATGTTAACTCGTGTTATTTATGTTCGTCACACAGTCACGTCACAAGATACCAATTTTGGTGTATATCAAGCTAGCGAAACGGCCGCCAGCGCACCATGAGCGTAGCATGTAAATCATGCTGTACATGACATTCATGTCATGATTTTCATGTTATGACTTGTCATTTATGTTCGTCATACAGTCATGTTACGCCATACCAATTTTGGTGCACATTCGATTAACCAAGCGACCAGGAGAGCACAAAGTCGTAGGCGGCTAGATAGATAGATAGATAGATAGATAGATAGATAGATAGATAGATAGATAGATAGATAGATAGATAGATAGATAGATAGATAGATAGATAGATAGATAGATAGATAGATAGATAGATAGATAGATACGGTCAAAGTCGCAGAAGTTCGCTAAGAAATGCTTCGCATTTAATAATTGCGCTAGAGTGGTTCTGTTATACAACGCTAGTGGCACCACAATCAATTGACAGTGTAGTGTAGTTAAAAGTGTCATTTTCAGCACCTAATAGTATTGCGATGGGCTTATCTACTGAGCAGCCATTTTGCTTTAGATGTGTCTCACAGGTCCACAGAATCTCTTTGTTCGGACATGAAGCTCAGAGGGAAAAATAACAACGGTAGCTCATAACTTTGCAAGCATTAGTGACAAATCGGATAAAGTTAACATCGTACTTCTGGTTGCTAAAGAAAGAAAAAAAAAACATTCCACCTTGCTTAACACGGCAATTCGATTGAGGAACTTTAATCAATCAACGTGCCAGTTCGCATAATGAAATGTGCGGCTGCATGACTTGCTGTATATGAAGCAGTTTTATAGCAAATGGACATGCAAATCGCTACTAACCCAATAACCCAATGATCTCTCGAACATTCACATACCCGATGTCTCACAAAACATATAAAACAATTATAACTAACGTAACCAATGTAGTTAACCTATTTGGCGTTGTCTTCTTTGACACAGCAGGAAACTGTCCCAGAGACTGCGTCCCACTCTCCTTTTTACCACACGCCTTCTTCGTACAAGCTTCTTCTCGTTGGCTGGCGCACAACTGCTCGCCATTCAAGATGGCGGTCGGCGTGTTCAAAGAGATGGCGGTAACGCCAAAAGCCCCACCATGATAGCCCTTACTAATCGCAGTTTCATGAACACGGAAATAGATTAACTAACCAATCGTTCTCTTATCAGTTGAAGGCCGATAATTGCATTCGCTATACGCGACACCCTTATATCAAAAAGTGTTGATGAGCTCAATCGTTTCCAGCACACTGGTGGGCTGGATCCTGCGGTCTAACACAGAACCGCAGGATTCTTTTTTCTTTTTTTGCATCATACACACGCAGTTAATTCTTATGCTTTTATTACTGTTGTCGCACGGTTCGGATTTGCGGTCCCCGCCCTAAGTAGACGTGTTCTCGTATCACTTCCAGTGGCTCGCTACCTATCGCAAACCGCTGCTGTTTTCCGAGGCTGTTGAACATCACTTCAGTTTTTTGCATGCTAATTTTTAGACCCACAGTTCTGCTTTGCTTGTCAAATTCAGTGATCATGCTTTGCAATTCGTCCCCTGACTTGCTCAGCAAGGCAATGTCGTCAGTGAATCCCGCATTACTAAGGTATACTCTTTATTAACCACTTATCCCCAACTGTTCCCAGCCCAGGGCTCTGAATCCTGTAAACACGTGGTGAATAGTTTAGGAGAGATCGACGACACACCATCATTGTTCGGTAAATACGGCTAGCGTCTCAATGCGCCGACTTGCAGGAAGGAAATTCTTAGGGAAACCATCAGCGTTTCAGAAAACGCGCCAAGTATTTGAGCGCAGGTGTTCGCATGCGGCAAATTCTCAGAAGCGTTGTATACCGCCTCATGAGCCATGCGCCTGTAGCTTATTAATTACAGCACCAGGCTTGGCTTCATGGGGCCCAGAGTTCAAGAGCCACCGTCGGAACTTTTTTAACATTTTTCTTTACGTTTACCCGGCGTGTATATGCGCTGCGCTAACGTGATTCGCGGTTAGATACCCGGTCGGTCGGTCGATTAGTCTGTCCAACTAGCTGGGAGGTAGCTAAAGCAATACTATATGCGTTTAATAGCGTCTTGGCAATAGACTTGCGCGGCAATAAGATCACACACAGAAAGACGACGCTTTAGATTAAGGGAAAACACCGCTACAATAGATTACGCAAGAACAAACGATATATTTATGAGGGCACTAAGGAATCCACGCTTTTCATATAATGATGAAAAATAGAAACACCTGCCACATCGAATTTTTTAATTTACTAGAATAGATAGATAGATCACACAGCGTCAGGTAACAGCTAGTCACGTGGCTAGTCTTGGCTAGGTCGAGCACTAGCTCCGCTGTTAGTTCCAGCCTTGCGGCACTAGAGCAAGCTGCGCACTTTTTTCTTTTTCTTTTTCCTGTGCATGCTCCACGCAGCACTTTCCTGAGGCAACAAAATATCTGCCACGGCAAGCCCAAAGCAGGACATAAAAGCGGGCGGGGTTCCGTTTGGTATAACGGCGAACGAAAGCTGCACTGGAGCTGTTCAGTGCGCGCATGCGCGTATTCTCGTTCATTTCGCCGCCGCGCTCCGTTATACGGCGCTTATATACTCGGCGGTCGACGCTCGCGCGTTCAGGTAAAAAAAAAAAAAACAAAAAAAACGGGCGGCTGTACACGCACACATACAAACGCACGCACGAACATACTTAAAGTATGGTTGAAGCCACAGAAAAAAAACTTTCTGGCTACGCTACTTCCACCTGCGGTTCTCTAACGTGCACCTAAATCTAGGCACACGGGTGTTCTTCGCTTTTCGGCCCCATCGAAGTGCGGCCGCCGTGGTCGGGAATCGAACCCGCGCCCTCGAGCTTAGCAGCGCGACACCTTACGTGCTAAGCTACCACAGCGGGTGCTCTGGTAGTGATGCTTTCAGGTGGTATATGCGAGGGATTATTGGTCAGCTGCCAGCTCGTAGAAAAGGTCACGTGCTACGTTAGGCCAGGAGGCACACACAAAAATAAAATAAAATAAAATAAAATAAAAGAACAAGAAGAAGTAAAGTGCTCCCCACCCGCCGTCATGACACGAGCGGCGCTGACTAACACTCCCAGGTTTAACTGCACAGATATATCCCATAACGCGGACAGGAGGACGACCGCCGCCGTAGCTCAGTTGATAGAGCATCGGACGCGTTATTCGAAGGTTGCAGGTTCGGTACCCGGCGGCGGCAAGGTTGTCTTTTCGTACACTTTAATTTCTTCATATTTATACCATAATTACTACAAAGAACGTCCCCTATACTTTCTTTGGCTTGAATGTCTCTTGGTCTCATTAAGGTAGTGTTTAACAAACAAACAAAAAAAAACTAGCCCCTTCCATTCCCCTTCTTTCGTTCACAACGAAGCGAAGGCACTGTTGTGCTTTCTGAAGACGACGGGATTGTGCGAACGCCTCTGCCTCGTGGTGCAGATCCGCACGCTTCAGTGAATTCACTGCCTTCTTTTTTTCTCCCCCCCCCCCCTCCTCCTCCTCCTCCTCCTCCTCTCTCTCTCTCTCTCTCTCATCTCTCTATTCCCCTTCCCTAATCACCCAGTGTAGGGTAGCCAACCGAAAGATTTTCTGGTTCACCTTCCTGCCTCCTGCCTTTCTATTTCCTTCCTTCCTCCTTCATCTTGGTTAACCTCCCTGCCTTTCCTCTTCGTATCTCTCTCTCTCTCTCCTCCTTCATTCTTTTTTTTCTCATTTCCTTTGCTGTTGTGTATTAAACTGGAGAATTGCCTCATTGACTGCAAAGAGCTGGAATGCGAGAAGGAAATGAAAACTGTTTCAGATCCTTAGGGAACAGGGTAACCAAGGAAAACATTGAGAAAAACGAGAACGATAGACCAGTATGCTTTATGAGCGGACACCGCATACATAGAAATATTTGTCCGAGCTGGCAAAATGTTTCTAGCCGCAAACCGTGCTTTTCGGGGCTTTTATCGCGCGACGGCCGCCGCACCTTTGCCATCGCGGGAAGCAGGCACGTGATACTGTTGCGTCGTAAACTTTCATCAACACGGTGTGGAGAACTCCCGAAAATTTCCTGGTAAATTATACTGGTTCTCAAGCAAGTGGTTTGAGGTGCTGAGGCGTCAAGAGTGGTTTACAGCAGTTATCGTTATGCCTCCGTGGTCGTGCCACATGCGTAAATTTGATGTCAGTGCTCCTTTAACCAATGTGAAGCAAGTTGAACAGCTCGCCTCGTTTTTTCGGCTCTCGCGTCATGCTTGCACTATCTTTTTATGAGAATATCGACTTTACAGACGTATAAAACATGCTGCGCGAACGCGGCTAGAAAATCGCACAAACTCAGAAGGTGGCAACTGCAAAGTATCTATTAAGTGCCAGTTATATTTAGCGGCTTAAATATATATCACCCTATTAAAGTGACAAAAAGAAAGGAAACCAGCAGGACGATGTCAAAGTTTGCTGAAAATGCACAGACGTCCGTTCCGGCGTGATAAAGGAGCCTTCCCGACGCGTAAATTGCAGACGCCGAACTTCTGACAATGTGCCGAGGTCATTGCATTCAACCAACCGCGCAACGATAACGGCGGTATAACGCGAGTGTGAACGTTCAACAACGACGGGTAGGTCTCACGAACACAGGGAATCAAAACACAAAGTTGTTTCACCTATACAACCGTAACTGGACTTTCACAATGCGAGAAGACAGCGAGTAATCCTTACTGTAGTCGTTGCATGCATGCGCCGCGTTACGTACTGATTCGAAACGAACGAAAGCGATGAACTGAGACAGCCAAAACAGAAGGCGAGACAGCGCTGTCAGCTAGGACATACTTGATCCTCCTTACTGCGGTGATCCACGCTTGTCGCCTTTATATCTCGTGCGACATGCCCGGGAACCAATACAGTTTCACACGTGAATCGCGTGCCTTGGTGTTTTCTGCACCGTTGTGGCAGCCCACGATACAGCAATACTTCGAACCTCGCTTCCGCTTCCGTGGGGTCGCTTCTGCCATCGCGGAAATGCACAGCTTCGCACAGCAAGCCTCTCGGCTCAGTGTACCAAGCTGACGGCACCCCAGTTACCCGCACCGACAGAAGAACGCGTGCGCGCGTGTGCTACCGCTGCCGTGTAAGAGGCCGAGTAGGCCGCGCATGCCCCCGGTAGCTCCAGCGCTTGCCGCCAGAGTCAAAGCGCAGCGCTGTCGTCGCCCCGTAAACTTGAGCTTGGGTTCCCTATTCAAAATCCAACCACAAGGCAGACTATAAAGGGTGTCCCAGCTATCACGCAGCACCATTTTAAGAAAGAGCAACGGCGTTACGCGAAGCGAACGTGCTGCATACTGTTCCTAGTACACTGGAGTAGCCACTGCTAATTTTTTTCGTTAATGAGGTTTAGGTAACTAGTCTAATTATATTTTATTACTCCACAAGTAGTCGCGTAATTGTGAACGTGTCATTGAGGCATATCTATAGGCATGTTCAAACGACATCTAACTGAGCAATTTCCGACAACGTACTAATTACGTGCTCATTTTTTCCAGCTGATAAAGAAAGCCCGCGAAATATGAAAAATAACACGTGACTGCGCTCTCACCCGCAAAGAAAACCAGCGCCCTCAAATAAGCTTACTGCAAACAACCGCTTTGCCCTGTTGTCCGTGGCCAGAGAAAGCGTTCCGCATTCTGGCAAGGGTACAGGTCGGGTGCCAACAATATGCGTCGCAATTTCGCTGGGATTCATTCCGTTCGATAGTACTCCACTATCATTATCCATATCTCATGACCGACTGTTCTCATTGATAACACGACAGGAGCGCTGTTCTGATTACGGCCTGACTCCCTAAAACCAAGCTGTGCCTTTCTTCGGCCGGGGAGTGGCAGATAAGGGCAATCCATATTTTTTTTCTGAATTTTTCTCTTGATACTGGCTACCTCATAGCGAGCTTGTTTGAGGGCGCTGGTTCCCGATGCGCGCAGCGACCTAGTCACGCGTCAGTTTTCATATTTCGCGGGATTTCTTGATCAACCCGCGTAAAATGAGCACGCAATTAGCACGTTGTTGAAAATAGCGCAGTTAGATGCCATTTGAACATGCCTAGATACGCTTCATTGACATTTTGACAATTAGGTGAGTACTTGTCGAGTTACAAATATAATTATGACTAATTAATTAAACATCATTAACGAAAAAATAACAGTGGCTACTCCGGTGTACTAGGAACAATATGCGGTAGGTTTGCTTCGCGTAACGTCGTTCCTCATTTTTTAAATCGTGCTGCGTGATATGTGGGACACCCTGTACATGTGTCGATAGGACCCGATTTCGCACGAAGTACGCCACTCAAAAAGCATGCCAGTTTCTTCGCTAACGACTCAACCTAAAACACCGCAGTAAACTCAGTGTTTTTTCCTCGAAGAAATATGTTTAAAGATGACGCGCTTACCTAAATATTCACCTCAAAGACACTATGTTAACTGAATTCCGAATTGCACATCGTCACTCACGAAAGTAGCATCGTCGTCGACGACCTGCTCTGTTCCATAGACATGTTTGAGCGCAACCATTCTCCTCCAATGAGGCTGGCACCGCGAAAGATATACTTTTCAATGTTTGAACGAAAGAAGTGGCATGGATCAAGGGCTCATTTT
The DNA here is from genome assembly GCF_013339695.2 of Rhipicephalus sanguineus. Classification (NCBI taxonomy): domain Eukaryota; kingdom Metazoa; phylum Arthropoda; class Arachnida; order Ixodida; family Ixodidae; genus Rhipicephalus; species Rhipicephalus sanguineus. The sequence continues at coordinate 121,197,760 of NC_051176.1, forward strand.
CTTTGTTTGACACAGCATAATGAAACCAACAGACAATGAGGCCAAGGAAGGTATAGGAGACTGTGACGACCCGAACAACCCTTCGTGACCCGCCTGCAAATCCTCCCAAATTCCAGACGAAATGACTCTAACAACAACGAAGCAAAGTCAAGCACAAGGGTGACGACCTTCGAAGAGACGGCGTTCTGCCAGGTGGCAGTGGACGAGGCCCATCGCAACACTCTGCAAAACGGCTTACCTGACAAGTACAGCCGTACACGGTGGCAACGTGCAGGATTACTATCACGGGGCAGTTCATTACGACTGTCAATAAAAGGGTCAACGACCAACAACGACCCCGCGAGGTTCGAACTCTGACGAGGGGTTATAAGCAGCCAGTAGAGATGTACAGTAGTAGCGGAGGATTCCTGTGAAGAGAAGAGCCACGGCTCTGACGCCCGCAATGTGACGGCGAAGGCAACAAGACCGACGGGGCAGGGTAACCTCGTCCTCGCTCCCGGGACGACGGTATGAGGACGATGCTCGAGGGCGCATAGGATGCGATCAGGGGCGTAGCCAGAAATTTTTTTCGGGGGGGGGGGGGGTCAACCATATTTTATGTATGTTCGTGCGTGCGTTTGTATGTGCGCGTGTATATATACGCAAGCAAATCTGAAAAATTTCGGGGGAGTTTGAACCCCTCCCCCCCTGGCTACGCCCCTGGATGCGATGACTCCACGAGGTTGGAACAGCACAGTGGACGCTCTACGATAAGTGCCGTACGTTTGCCACACCGGATGGTGCTTCGTGAAGGACTGCCGTGTAGTGGAGATCAAACATTTCTGAACGTTGGAAGCGTACGTGTTAGTTCCCCTTGCGTTGTTTAAAGTGCGTGGCACTTTATGAACCCGGCCTGTCGTCCGTCCATTGATCTCATGTGGCGTGATCACACTCTAAACCAAGTGGTCAGTACAGTCCTAAAACAAGGCTAGCAATTCTCAAAACCAGTGCAGAATAAACTAACAAGGTCTCAAATAATATAAACTACACAGATAACCAAGATTTAATCGTAATAATTTTTTTTTAATGCGAAAAACGCTTCTGAAGCACCCGGCTGATATCCGCGCCGCGCAAGAGAGGGCGCCACCGCCTCGGCCGAGGCGGTGGCGCTTGCCAAGGGAATCGCCGGGTTGCACGCGTGCTACGCACCTCTACAGGTTTCACGGAAGTGGAGCTGCACTAAGCGCAGGATTTAGAACTACACCAAGACCTACACCAGAACGACACTAGAGCAGGATTTAGCGCGGGATTTAGAACTAGACCTGGACTTACACGCGAACTACATTAGCGCTACATCATTTTTTTTTTTTTGTGGTCGAGATAGGTTAGATAATCGTGCATGTATAATCGTATTTGCACTGCCTTCCGTTTCTTTCCCTGTCATCCTTCTTTTTTATTGTTGTAATAAATTTGTTCCATGAGGACCAGACTTACCGTCCCGCTGTCTGACTCTATCCCAACCTCAGCACGGACCCAACGTTTTCGTTGGCACGTTCAGTGGTCGAGAGGCGATAACAAGTGTTATCGTCGGCGTGGGCACCGGGTCGTCTCAGGGCATTATTTATAGCCGTTTAAAGGTAATGTAGTAACTGTGATAGAAATGTAAAGAAATTAAAGGGACACGAAAGTGAAGCTATGAATCAGTGTAGACTGATAAATTATACTCTGGAAACTCTGTTGTCTTTAATTTCACCATCATAGGCTCATTAACGGAATAAAAAATCAAGGTTAAAGTTTCATTTTTAATCTTTGCGTCAAAATCTTCGCACGTTACGTCACGGATTTCAAAATGTTCTATTGATATTTCGGCCACATTGGCTCAACGAACTTTCCTGAAACTTCTTACGATAACTCTATAGCCTCCTGAGAGGACAACGTATG